>NW_015176025.1:353524-377265 GCF_001447785.1 Gekko japonicus | reverse complement strand
ACTTAATGTAGGGAACTGGGGTGACAAATACCATGATCAATCACACGTCTCCCTTGACGGGAGTTAAATGTGAAATGTTGAGAGAGAGGGAATTGGGACAAACCATTAAGAGTTAGCATATTCTGGGCTATACAAAATTCAATTAATTTACGACCCGCATTATTAATGCATGTATAGTGAGAGTAGCGGGGGAAGCCCAGTTGTGGAGGTAATGGTTCAGAGTCATTCATACCCAGAGACGAAACCCAGTTCAAGGGATTGGACCCAATTCTTGCATTAAAATCACCCATAAGAAACACAGGAATCTCAGAGTATTTTTGAATTATATCGGAAACAAACTCATATAAATTTAACCAGTTACTATCTAAGAAATTATCATTACCAGAAGGGGGAAGGTACACATTAATCAAAATAAAACATGGAGAGGAATTGGACAATAAGATTGCATGGGCAATGTTATTACAGCTTCCAAGTGGCACAATCCTGGAAAATATTTTTTGTTTGATTAATATTGCTAGGCCTGCTTTATAGCGACCCCTCGAATTTTCACAGAAAGCTGGGATAGAGTAAGTGTCAAAACCCTTAACATTCAAATTTCCAGACATCCAAGTCTCCTGTAAACATATACAGTCAAAGGTCCCTAGATAGTTAATAAAATCCATATCATCTTTTTTCTTATTCCAACCCGAGATGTTCCAGGAAGCTAGTTGGACATAGCTAGCAGGATATGAATAAGGTAGTCAATCAATGTCTTCAATTATATCGAGCCTCTTATGAGAATCTTTAATGATGCAACCATTTGTACCAAGAGAGGATTCAGGAGCAGATGGAAGGCTGAGAGGATCTGAAGGCACTGAAGGAATATAACCCGAGGAGGAAGTGGCCAGTTGATCCACACTAGGAGATGGCAAGGATGCTTGAGTGGATGGGACAGGCCAAGCCTCCCCATCCCAAATATGACCTGGAACCGCAAGTGACCCTCACCAGGCTTCATGCAGATAGTGGCTGTCAATTTGCCAGCAATGCTGAAAAATTCTCAAAAAATCAGCTTGTTATAGAAATATTTCTAGAATGGCATGAAAATCTCTGTGCCCCCAACTTCCCTCTTTGATAGCACTCAAATCCACTTACCTCTGGCCCTGAGCCAGTCGTGGCTGGGAGGGTGGGGTATAAATTAAATAAATAAATGATCCTGTGGCTTTGACAGAATGGGAAATGACACCGAGAGAGGAATTTTATCTAGAAAGTCTTGGGGAAAAGATTGTGGCTTAGTGGTAGAGCCTTTGCTTTGTTCCAGGCCAGATGTAATCCTTGGCATCTCCATTCAAAAGCATCAGGTAGTCTGTGAAATACTTGAGATTGCGAAGAGCCACTGCCAGTACACAGTAATCACCTTGACAAGTTTGACTTAGTGTAAGGGAGTATCATATGTACATTATTAACAGAAACTAAAATTTGGTGGTTCTAGAAGGTCTATACCACAGAGTTTGCTCAGGATATTGACAAGCCTTGGTTGATGTCCTACTTGCCTTTATTAGCTATAGCTGTACTATGTATAGTTGCCAGCTCCAACTTGGGAAATTCCTGGAGACTGGGGGTACAGCCTGGAGAAGGCAGAGGTTAGACAGGAAAGAGTGTAACAGGAATGTGATACCAGTAGAGTCCACCCTGGAAGATGGCAAGCCTAGTCCTTGGACAAGTAATTTAGCCATTTAGCCCCCATTCCCCAGGATCTGTCAAGTGGGAATGACACTTTTGCAAGTATATTGTCTTTTCTCCTGAAGTTGCTGCAAGGGCAAACCTTGGTAGTAGTACTAAAGCATCCTGCAGATTAACTGGTAGAAAAAGTGATGATCCCTCAGTGATGATCCCTCAGTAATACTGAACAAAGCAAGTCAAAAGCATGATGTTCTCAGTTCAGTGGGACTGCCCCATGATCTATCAGTAGATTGTCACTGCAGCATTAACACTGGAAAAATTGCTATATTTCCAGAGTAATGTAGGAATATCTATAAATTGCTTTCTTACTCATGTCTGAATGTTCACAATAAAGTTCAAGAGCAAATACAGCTGTATAAAATTTACATTGTTACATGCAAGTTCTGTATCACTTATAGGTAAAAATGATGAACAAATTGTGTTGGAAATCCAACAGTGATCTTGATAATCGTTGATTTTTCTTTCTACAATGCAGTCAATGAAAATGTGAACAAGTCCTTAGCTGTGATCTGCACTTACAAAAAGATTCATAAAAAGTGTTGACTCTTACAACAGTTAATACTTCTGTACAGCTTGGGTAGGATCCCATGGTAAATGCTTGCTGATGGAAGAATTTCCATCAGCAAAACAGGACTTCCTCACCCAGATGATCCCTGAAATGTTGTTCCTTGTGGAAGTCACAGGTCTTCAGGAGAAGGTGGGATGTGACAAATATCCCCCCCCTTCTGATAACAGAAATTTATTGTGCGATTCATTCTAATCAATAGTATATTTGCTGCAAACTGTAACAATCCAAGACTGGGATTCTGGAATAATTTAGTTCGTTTATCGGGGTAATGTAGTCTAGTATATAGAAGGTTGAACATGGATCTGATTCAAAAGTCAAATTCAGCTTTGGCTTTATCCCATACTCTTTGTGTCAGAAAATCCAAGTTTGTGAATGATATGCCCATACAATTGCTACCAGTTCTGACTTACTGATAGAGTTGTATGATGCATGTATATTGGGGGGGGTATTGTAAAGTTCACTACAAACAAATCTAGGAAGTGAGCATAGCCACAATCACTTGACAGCCACAATGACTTGCAAGCCATTCCATGGATGTGTTCGGTTTGCTGCTTTCTGCATCAAACGTCTATTGAACAGTTTTGTTGGCTGCACAATAGCTGTGGTGGTGGAGTTTTGTTTCTTTAATTTGCAGCAACTTTAGCATCTGCACAGTGGTTGAAATCAGTTCTTTCCCAGGTTCTGTCAGGCAATTAAATTACATTGAAGGGAAACAATGCCTCTCATGGCTGTGCAAAAATGTGTATATGTGAAATAGCACAGACTGAACACAGACTGAAAGCAGCAATGGGAAGATATTGTTTAAAACAAAGTGTTCCTTAATAATCACTGGCTGCATAACTGATTTGCTCACTATTTATATAACTGGCTGCTGAGTGGTGTACAGTGAACAGGTCTGTGGTGGAGAGAAGACCCTAGAACGCTCAGCAGGTGATATAAGAACATACAGACTTAAAAGAATGCCAGTTACATTGTACTGTACTTTGAATATGCTAAAATAACTCAGCAGCATGGAAATAGTGAAACGAACAAAAAAAATGGTTTCCCATTTGTAAGCAGTATGTGAGCCAAACTAGCAGGATTTTGAGCATCCCCAGTTTGGTGTAGTGGTTAAGTGCGCTGACTCTAATCTGGGAGGACCGGGTTTGATTCCCCACTCCTCCACTTGCACCTGCTGATGTGACCTTGGGTCAGTCACAAGCTCTGGCACAGCTGTTCCTGAAAGAGCAGTTTGTGTCAGAGTTCTCTCAGCCCCACCCACCTCACAGGGTGTCTGTTGTGGGGAGGGGAAGGGAATGGAGTTTGTAAGCCGCTCTGAGACTCCAAGGGAAGGGCGGGGTATAAATCCAATCTCTTCTTCTTCTATATAGTATGCATACACACCTGTCTCATTCACAGATTAAGGTTTCTTTTTTATGTAGGTCTCTCTTTAATTTATATTGTCAATTGAACAAACGTTAAGCATACATATAAAAAACAACATATGAGGTAGCTCTGATGTTTTTCCCTCAGCAAATTTTCCCCAGCACCAACCCCGCCCCCAATGACATGAGACAACCAAATATGGGTTCAACTAGTTGATTTATTTAAATATTATTTAAATTAGTTAAAAGGCTCATCTATGCCACTGCCTATTCAAATAAATGGATGATTTTGAGGGCGGGTTGCACTAGGCATCCATGCAGTCTGCCTTTGGGGCTGGTCTATCCCAGCGCCAAACTCAGCTGGCACTTCTGCCAGCCTTGCTTATCCCCGCCTACACAACTATAAGTGCTGAGAGGTGCCAAGTTTCATCCCTCTCCCCTGATGTACTGTGGGGTTCCTACCAGGTTCAAAAGAAGCCACTCAGGACAAAGGGTCCTCCACAGCGCACCCAGATGCAAGGCATGTGATGGCCTGTTCTGGGCACTCCCCCCCCATCATGCCAGATAATTCAGGTTTTTTTCTGATTAAGCCTACCTTTCCTGAACAATCTGCCCTATACCTGTCACCCAAGGGATTAGCCTAGTTTAACACCCCTTGCCCCACAATGATGTCAGACAAGCCTTGACAAAGATCTGTCACAGTCACACCTGTCCTCAGAAAGGTGGACCCCATTGTTTCATATAGGAATGGCATATTGTGGCCTATAGAAATATGGGAGATGCAAGCCCTCCCCATCTCCACAGTGACCTTTCCAAGCCCTCTGGACACATTTTTGACTATAACTAGCTCAGCATAATGCTAGTCCTTTGTTTGTGTTGCCTTGGGCACCCATTAACATGCACCCCCAGTATACTAGGTCCTTTTCTCTCAGTGAAGCACTGGTCATTTTGCTGTCTCTCCCCACTGTATGGACGTCTTGGACAGGTAGCTATCACCTCAACCCACACTATTATCCCACTCCTCTCTTTGTTTCCATAGCTCTTATATATGTGTATCTTTCGTTTGTGCTGCTTGTGTGTTATAATTCCTAAATATCCTTTAATAAAACATTTTCTATTTTATCCTTGGATTGATTATTAAGAGCTCTCATAAAGGGAAAAATCCTGTAAACATTGGTAGCAAGATCTCTGCTATTACCCCACCTCTTGCTGAGGCCTATGATTTGACTAATTTTCCCCAGAAACTGAAGTCAGCTATTTGGCTTCTTAAATTGAAAGCTGTAGGGGTAACACAACTACCTGCCACTCCCTGCCTGCTGCAAATCACCTTTAAGATTAAGTTCCTGTTGTCTGAATATCATTCTGACATAGCATGAACAGGGCTTGTACATGGCAGCCAGAGCTGTTGATTTTTTAAATTATTCTAAGCTAGCTCTGTATCCAGCACCACTCACATTCGAAAATTCTCATGTATCTCAACTAAGCTGGCCCTGCATACTTGGCATATGCCATGTGAATAATATCTAGATTCTGGGGCTTTGTCAAGTTGAACCTGGACATCAACTGCCATGTAGATATTGTAACTGGCCAGCCAGTTGTCCAACATCCTCTCAGCTGGTTGATTTCTAAAATGCTCCTTTTTTTCCTTACTGTCTTCAACCACATCTGGCTCACAGCAAGGAGAACAGGAATTCACACTCTCCTCACCATATTTTTAATTTAGTGGCTGGCAATAGGTGATCTCCCAGCAGTAAAGAACATTCAGCATAAAGATAATGCTGTAAAGGCACCAGCTGCTGCCCCCATTTAGTCAACAAACTGCCCAACAGCCCACAAAAGACTGTGAGCAGCACCTGGCATAAGGCTTTGGAGGAGAGTACTCAGCCCCTCAGCACTCACATACCCCGCATCAGGAGCTTGTGTAGGGGCAGCTGCATCCCTAGAGAGTTCTTACCAACCTCCTCACGACTCAGCAACCCACTCATCCCACTCCTCTTTGCCTTCTCTTGTGGAAGTGCATTGTTTGTACACCACTGTTCAGTCACTCACCCATGGCTGGTCCTCCCAATGCACTTCCTGGAATTTTAGCTCTTCCATGGACAGAAGACACCACTGGTCTACTGGCTCCCAAAGACAAGGGCAGTGGCTGCTTGGTGGCCTCCAACCTATGTAAATCTACAGCTCTGGGCTCTACCATTCCCAGTGCATTGCCACCAGTCCCGTCTCCAATGCCACTATTCTAATTGTTAAAGGAAAAGGAAAGTGGTTAGCCACCCATTTGGGCACCTTCCTGAGGCATGGTGTCACACCAGCTGCCAGCCCTGTGGTAATGCAAGGCTGCTGAGCTACCCTTTTGAGAACTTCAATCCTTGCTGCCGACTCAGCCAGATTGGTCTCCTCTTCCTCATCTGATGATAGGTTCACCAGGACTCTTTTTGGGGCTGCTTCTTCACAAGTCTACCCCCTTTTTGCTGAGCTTACTTGGGGGCTGTCCTGTCATTGAACGCATAGTCAAATTATTAAACCACCTGGTTATATCTGGATAAAGCTTGAAACCAATACTTATAAACTTGATCACCAGTAAGCCAAACAACAAGTGAGATTTCACACCTGAGTCCCCAGATCCTGGCCAGATGCTCTAACCACTACACTACCTGGCTCTGGCCATGCACCCCCCACCCCCACAGCACATCCTTCACATGCCACTAACTACTGCCACCAACTCAGTAAGATCATCCTTGGCAATTGTATAGAAATATTGATTTCTAAATGCCCCTGCCTTCCCCGGGAATGTCTTCTGATACCATGCTGTGCTGTATTTCCTGTTGAAACCAAATGAAATTCAGTTGCAAAAATCATGGGTGCATTCCCCTAGGCAGAGCTTGCATAGACTATGAGGAAGTTTTTGTTATTTTAAAAAAGTGTTAGCTAGGAATTTTGGACATGGATAAGGGAGGTGAACATTGATCCCTGGAAGAAGAGGTGTTTCTCATCACTGTTGATGAAGTGAGTGATCAGGACAGGTTCTGGAATGCCTCAGACGAGCACCGTGAATCTGCTAACTCCTGGAATCCCCTGCCTGGATTGTGGCAACCAAGAGCTTGTGAGCTAAGCAGTGCTGAAATCCACTTGGAGCTGTCCACTCGCCGGCTGGAGGAGAGGTGCTGAACCTTTCAGCCAACGACCTTAGACAGTGACCAGGTAGACTAGTCGGAGAAGCGCCCAACCCCCCTCCCCTTTTTCCAGGGAGCTACTGACCTTTCCAGCAAACAACTTAGATCACTAGGGAATACACACACAGACACACACAAACACACAGACACAGACACACAGAGGCCACCTCAGCCCCTGACAAAACAACCCACAAGCTTAACAGGTTTACCTGAAAATCAGGAGAAAACACTCCACCACCCCAGTCCAATTTACCCTTTGTCCACAACAGCTGCAATGCTGATCGCCAGAGTTCAGGCTTGGACAAACTTGGCAGGAGTGAAGGGCTCCTACTGACTGAGCTCCAAGACCCAAGTACTCTGAAACAGGGTGGGGCAAAGGCAGGCTAAGGGAAAAAAAATAGCACCACTAATCCCCCAACCAAGTTAGGCTATGAAAGAAAGAAAAAAAGTGACTGCTTCACAACAGCAGGCATGACCACCTCATTCCCAGAAGAGGGCTTGTGCTCAGCCAAGCACCACTGTCTCAAGCGGTAAGTCAATGAACCATGAGCCAAAACTACACAGAGAGACTAAAAAAAATATGCCCAACATATTACTACTCTGCACACACAAACACCCAGCACAACCACGCAGAATGGCAAACCAGTGTTGAGGCAGTCACTCCACTCAGGGCAAAGGTCCATCTCACTCTTAGCTACAACAAAGAATGAGAGGATACAGCTGCTAAGCAGGGTGCTTTCCACTCCTGACTGGCTGATCACTCAGCTATGCAAACCAATAGTGCCCTGTGCCTCATTTAAAATTAATGGGGCTGGGGCAAACTAATCCACAGCATTATCTGCCATGAATATCTCTATTTTCTGTTTGTTCAGTCTACAAAAACATGCATGATGATGTTGGTGATGATGACGTTTTTCTCCTGTTGTGGTGAGAACACACTGGGTAAATGGCCTCAGTCTCAAAAAAAAATCTGTATATTTTCAGATATACAAATTATCCCAGGGTTTATCCCAAGCAGCATATTCTGTTGCTTATAAAGATCTGTTTCTTCCATGTGCATATCAGAGCTTCCAAGCCCTTAAGAATTCCTCACAGTGAATGATAGACAATAGCAGATCTAAATATTAAAATACTGCTGTTGCTTTTGCTGTTATTACTAATGATTATGATAATGTTGATAATGATAATAATAATAAACATCCTCATTCTTTAACTATGAAGGCTTAAAAACATTCAGGAATGAGATGAGAAAGGCAAGATAGGCCACATATCTGTCATTCATTAGAACTATGAATCCATCTGCGACAAAAATATAATGCACTGAATTAGTATGAAAACACCTTGATTATTCTAGCTGCAGTAGTAGGAACCATGTTGTGAAAGTAATGAGGAAGAACGAAGGTGGTAATGAAACACAGCAAATTAGTAGGTAGAAGGATGATAGAATTAGTGCAGAGCATTTTTATTTGATGATATTTAGCACAGAAAGGGTATGTCTGTATTACAGAGAGGTGCCTTTTTTGGGAGGGGAAGCATTCTTTCTTTGAAATATATTGTGGCTAGACTGGAAAACTTGCCAAATCTATATAAATTTTTGCAAGAACTGTGTGTACCCTAGCTGTTATCAAAATAGAAGGATGCAGACAGGTAAGCAATAAAATATTAAGATTAATAAACAACCTGAGAATGAATGTACAATCCTGGTCTACAGCAAAGTTTACATATCCTGGAATGGATAGCCATACTTTGTAGGAACTGCTGTTTTTCAGCAAATCCATAAGTGGATGCCTGGGACTGCTTTCTCATTTGGAATAAGCAAATGTGTTCCAAAGGAGATGCACATCTGGGCATCACACAGAATCCACATTTGGATTTACTGAAAAGTGGGCAGCCCTTGGAAATTCTACACCCATAAAATACTCAAGAGATTGGTTGTTCTTGTAAAGATTGTAGAAGATGAATTTCCCCTTTTTCTTTAAAATACAGTATATTAATCCAGCATTAGGATGCAATGCCACCAAGCACTGTTCTTGAGCAACCTCTTTTCATTTAAGAGGAACTCAAGCATCAGAACTCACCTCAGCAGCAGTGATTGGTGGTTTGTGACAGTTTTAACACAAGAGCTCTCTGTGGGTGAGGGTGAAAACTGGTCTATATTTAAGCCAGTTATGTCATGCTTCCAAAGCTAGAAATTTAGGCATGAAACCTATTTTTTATTTAGTTTCATCAGTATGTGTGGTGTTTTACAGAGTCACAGCTGGAAGACAGATCCACATACTGACAACCTTTGAATCTAAAATTTGGCATTGAAAAGGCAACAGAGGATTCTGGAGGCATGCTAAACAGGAGAAGCATGTGTATTCAGTTCAGTTACACATATTTAGGCTTAAGTAGCTCCAAGCACTGGCACATATCCTACCACTGAAATGAGCAAAGTCTGAAGCCTTCCTCCAGCCTAAGGAGCTTTCTTCCAATATAAGTGGCTCTTCCTTTAATAGAAGAACCACAGGTTCCGGGAAGGCTCCTAAGACTGGAGAAAGCATCTGCATGTAAAAAACTTTCTCCAACGTAAAGCTGGATGCATGTCATTGTCATGTACTGTGCTATTGTAATTGCCCTGGATTATCTTGTCCAGACAAAAAAAAATCATACGTAAATTATTATAATAGTGCGGTATCCAACCATGTGTGGTCTTACCAATTTATGGATCCAGATTTGTAAGGAATGAATCTCAGACAGGGACACCAAATTGTTGTGCTATCATAACCATTCACTTCTTAGAGTTTCCTGTGTGGACAAGGCAGAGGGAGGGTGAATGATTACACCAGCACAACAAAGGCATAATAATCGATTGGGTGCATCCATTTGACACTGCAAAATTGGGAGGGGGAGAGAAATGCTACAGTTTAAACACAACCCAGACTTTGTTGAGCCTAAATGTTTATTATTTTGAAAGCTGAACTATTTCCCCAAAGGATATATTGCCAGAACTGTCAGGAACAAATACATATCTTAACTAGGCCTATCATTCAAATGGGCTCTGAAGGAGCAGAATGTGACTGTACTGACTAAATTAAGAAATTGTTCAGAACCAAAGTGCACTTTTTAAAGGCAAGTTGAAGGGTTTTTTAAAAAAACACACTTCTAACAAGTCCAAGGTCATATTGATGGCAATGTCAGAGTCATGGGAGTCATGAAATAAGTAAAATAGCAAAGCTTAATCACAGCCCTACAGACAACCTTGTGTCATAAAATATGAAGATTAATAAACAGAAAATCCCCAGGAACAGAAAATATACAAAGCTCAGACGGCAAATCAATGTGTGTCCTACATCATGAGGACAATAAAAAGGCTTGTGTCATTAAATTAGTGTAATTAAATACCAAAACATATATAAAAAACAGACAAGTCTCTATAAAAGACATTAACCAGAGGAGTTTGGAGCAGGAAAACCAGCTGGTAGATACAGTTGGGGATTACTCACAAGGATACAGCTTTATTGGGCTGTTGAACAAGAAAGACAGTGCACAGTCAAGGAGAAAAATGCAAGACACCATGAAAAATAAATTCAGGGTTAACTTCAGATTACAAGGCCTGATTGTACAGAATGCTTCTCTATAGAACCACTGGCAGTAGAGATAGTATCTGTTGTCATCCCAGATATGCATGCATTTTGAAATTCAGAAGCTCCATCCAGGTCACTGTTCTTAAACAATAGCAAATACCAGGTCCTTCTGAGAACACAGCCATTCCCTTGTTGTTGTTGTTTTTGCTGAAGAGAAGTAAAGAGAAAGTTCCCTTCTTCTTGCCAAGCTCATGCTACTTTGGATCCATAGGAGCATACTGGGTTTTTATCCCAGCTATGCATGCTACTGTGGCCCCTAAAATGCTGCCTTCAGTGTCAGGGGACCCCTCCCACGGAACTGCATTTGGGATCATGCTGAGGGAATGAGAAGGGGATTCAGTAAAAAAATGTACACACAGTCTACTGACAGAAGAGCATTTATGAACAAAAACAGGTACGGATCCAGGCCTCAGAAATTAACACAATAGCCATGATATGCTAGAAGGCTAAAGCTTGGGATGTATATCTATACTAGGAAAAAGGCTCGTTGTGGAAATAAATACAACGACCTCTAGAAAGAGGCTCTGGGCGGGTGCCCCAGCCTTAGACACTCAGTGTCAATTTGCTGTGGCGACCTCAACAGGGAACTGATCTCTGCTACCTAAAGAACAGTTGTAATTTTGAGTGATCTCCAGCCCTCTCCTGGAGATTGGCAACGATGGTTCCCCAGAAGGGAATAGTTGGTTTGGAGGGTGGAGTCTATGGCTTTGTACCTGTCCAAGGTCCCACGCCTCCTGAAACCTAACCCTCTCCAGGCTCCATCCCTCACATCTCCAGGAATTTCCCACCTGTAGGTGGCAACCCTATCTCCTGCCCAGCCAATTATCAACCTACCTTTATTTCCCCCTCACTCTTCAGCTTTCCACCCCCCATACACCTGCAGCCTCTCCCGAGCTCTGAAGCCCTGACTGCTACCTCACATTGGCTGTCATACGGGGGCCACCTCAGCAGCATATAAGGATACAGAGCCCACCATTTCCTCCAGGGGAGCTGATCTCTGCTATCTGTACAGCAGTTGTAATTCTGAGTGATCTCCAGCCCTCTCCTGGAGATTGGACACACTTTACCTCAGAACAGCAAACTATTTAGAATATTAGAGGCAAAAGCCAATCAAGTCGCATATGCAAATGCCCTCTGTGTTCCGAGGCAAAGGCCAATGAGGCTGCATATGCAAATAACCTCTGTGTTCTGACTGGCTATGGGGGGCGAGGAGAAACAGCAAACTGTTTAGAATGTTGAAGGCAAGACTCAAGCAATGCAGCCAGTGGATAGGGACAGATTCTGAGTGACACACCAGGGCGCCAACCAATTTCAGAGCGTGTGGAATGTTCTAGAGAAGTGCCACTACCATTCGGCTTTTATTTATAAAGGAGATTAGAATAAACAAGTGGAGACTCACAAGAAACTTACCGGAAGGGGGCATTCCCCCACGTTTGCTTCCTTCCCTCTCCCACATCTTCACCCTTTCTTTCTCTCCCCAAACCAGTCCCCCCTTCTTTTTCTTTCCAACCCTCCACCAAGCCAATCACTCCCCCCCCCCTCCCCATAAGAACATAAGAGAAGCCAATGTTGGATCAGGCCAATGGCCCATCCAGTCCAACACTCTGTCACACAGTGGCCAAAAATATCAGGTGCCATCAGGAGGTCCAGCAGTGGGGTCAGGACACTAGAAGCACTCCCACTGTTGACCCCCCCAGCACCAAGAATACAGAGCATCACTTGCCCCGGATTATCTATTTATACATTGTGGCTAATAGCCACCAATGGACCTCTGCTCCATATGCTTATCTAATTCCCTCTTGAAGCCATCCATGCTTCTAGCCGCCACCACCTCCTGTGGCAGTGTATTCCATGTGTTAATCACTCTTTGGGTGAATAAGTACTTCCTTTTAGCTGTTCTAACCTGACCGCTCAGCAATTTCATGGAGTGCCCACAAGTTCTTGTATTGTGAGAATGGGAGAAAAGAACCTCTTTCTCTACCTGCTCTACCCCATGCATAATTTTATAAACTTCCCAAACCAATCTCCCTTCTTTCTCCCCCCCTAGCCAATACCCCCATATTTTCCTTTCTCTCCCCCCCAAGCCAATACCCCCTTCTTTCTCCCTCCCTTCCCCCCCCCCTATCTTTATGCCCAGCAGCAGTGGCAGTGCCTGGGAGCTACTCTAAGCCTGGAGTAGCTCCCAGTGGTAGCCAGGTCCAGAGCAGCTCCTATTGTCTGCCACAGCCAGGCCCAGAGTCCCTCCCACCATTCCTCACTGTTGCAGCTCCAGCTGGAGTCTCTGCTGGTGTTCTGCACTGCCGCAACTGGGCCTGAAGCCTCTCCTGGCATTCCTCACTACCACAGATGGGCCCAGAAAGGCTCCTGGTGTTCCCTGCTGCTGCAGCCAAACCCAGAGCCTCTCTTGGCATTCCCTGCCATTGAGACCTGGCCCAGAGCAGCTCCCAGCATTCCCTACCCCAACAGCTGGGCCCAGATCAGCTTTACAGGAGCAGCAGCTGCTGCCAGGCCCTCCATGGTAAGTTGTGCTGTCTGTGCATGCACAGATAAAACTTTTTACTTGGGGGGGAATTTAAACCCCCCAATGTGTTTGGGTTTAAGTTTTCAGGTTTTTCTGCAAACCTAGGGGTTCACCCAAGTTTGCAGAAAAACTTGTTTGGGGTAAGTATGCCCCCATCTATGAATTTTAATATCTGCACATAGGGGACTGTTGGGAATTAGATATATAGATTAAATGCATTAAAAATTGTCAATGATTGTTAAAAGCTAAAAAGAGTATATATTTTTTTAAAAATCCAGAACTGACTTTACAGGCATGGGGTACTACTTTTTGTCAAAGGAGAAGGCAATATGTCTCTCTAGGGAAAACAACTGATCCTGCAGGCTTCCTTTCAGCTGATTAGTATTTTTCCTTAAATATATTTGGCTGTGCCCAATCAGGCATGGTTCTTTGAAATTTGTCCATGCCGAGTTTTTCATTAAAATGCTGAACTCAAGGGAAATTGGAAAAGATAACCTAATCCAGGGCTCCCCATGACATCTAGACAGCAGATGTGACCAAATAAATTTGGTTATTCTAACCAGTCTCTCTCCCAGGAACTTTTCTCATATGGACAAAAAATTTCCTATGGAAAATTATTTTTCAAATAATTTCTTGAAAGAAAGTCCTATAGAACTCAGTGGATGTGACCACCAAGTAAACCTATGTGGGATAAGAATATTGAAATCCCATTTTCTTTTTCAGTGAGATGAGCTAAACATCTGCTTGAGCCTCTCTTATTGGAACTGATGAGATTTACAGTCCTAAAACTACTTTCCTAGGACTAAGCCCCATTGAATAAAAGAAGACTTACTTCTGAGTAAACAAATTTAGGACTGCTCCCCAAAGTGTCTAACTAAATTTTTCACAATGTGACATTTATAAGAAATCTGCAGGTGACATTTATAAGAAATCTACAGCTTGGACGCTTTTAAAGACATTTCTAATGAAGCATTTGCACTAAAATTATTTGTAACAAGATGCCATTTCCATGTTTTAGGAATAAAATCATATATTCTAATAGCAAAGTTGGCCAAATCTGAGAATACTTAAATCCAGTGACTTGAGGCGTGGCTGCTTGCTATTGTTCAACAGCAGCCGTCACACAAAAGCCAGCACAGTGTAACGGTCAGAGTAGTGTCTGAGAGACCTAGGTTCAAATCACCAGTCTACCATGGGAGCTCACTTGGTGATGTTGTAGAAAAGAGCAAGAGTCCATTAGCACCTTGTGATGGATAGCACTTTTAAATTCTTAGAAGTGCTGTATAAACAGGTAAAGCTCTGTGATTGAAGGGTTAATTCTTCAGAGAGCCTTGAGTAACAGGCTGATTGGTTAACATCAGTTGAGCAGAGAGAGACTTTAGAGCTTGATGCTGAGGAGGAGATTTCATTTGGAATTCAGCCCTGACTGAGAGCAGTTCAACACAGACCGGAGAACTGGGGAAAGTTGACAAGGATGAGTGGGTAGTTTGATGGAGACTCCCATTCGGGCCAAGGAAAGGGGATAGATCTTCTAGAGTCTAAACAGGGTGATAGCTCTGAAGAGTACAGAGATCCCTGGTCTGGTGTGGTTAGAAACTACCTTTAGAGACCTTAAGAATCATTTAAAAACTCAAGAACTCAGACCTTGTATATACAGTCCTCACCATAACTGGGAGGGCAGGTAGAGTAGAGTCAGCTGGAGATTCTCTGTGAGTTTGGTGTCTCTGGCATGCCACGGGGCCTTTCTACTGCCTTAAGAACCTCACAAATGAACCAGTTCATGAGGCTGCTAAAAATTGTGATGGTTCATGGTTCATGAACGGGGAACGCCACAAATCACGAACTGAACTGCATTTTCCTGGTTCATTCCCATCCCTATCCCACAGACATAAAATAATTTGTAAAAAAAGAGCAGAGGGTGAATAAGGTTTACTAGTATGAAATCAAATCACAATCTAGAATAAATTTCATGAAAGCAACATGAATAAAAATATTCTTATTTTGTAATTCCTTAACAAATCCCAACTGAATGAGTGTATTTAACATGTGCTTAAGCTTGAGCTAAGTGGACTGTGTCTGCTGCCTGTGCTCCTAGCATCTACACATGCATTATTCTTTATATATATATAATTTATTTTCCAAAAACATGCACAAGACAAACATACATAAAACATATGTTAAACAAGAAAAAACAAGTTTATCTATTCCATAACCTCTACTATAAAACACTGCTTTGTTGAAGCCTTTTCTTGTTAAAGTTCTCATACCATGTCCATGTATAAAATCTTGCCCAAGTATTTTCAAATGTACTTTCTGTGTGGCCTTTCAACAATACAGTCAGTTTATCCATTTCATTGATTCAAGTACTTTGTTGATGAATTCTTGTTTACTTTGCATTTCAGGACTCCTCCAATATTTAGCATACAAAATTCTAGCAGATGTTGTTAAATATAATATAAGATAGGAATCGTCTCTTTTACAAGTTTCAGGCAAAATACTCAAGAGAAATATTTCTGGGGTAAATGGTGCATGACATTTTAATTTTTTTTGCAATACTTCATGGATCCAAGCCCAGTATTATTATTTTTTTGCTTTATCACACCACCACTTCATATGATAAAAGGAACCTACTTTGTTTTGACATTTCCAGCAACTATTTGAACGTTTTGAGTCAAATTTAGCCAGTTTCTCAGGAGTAATATACCATCTATAAAACATTTTGTACATGTATCATAACACTTTTAACGGTTTCATCATACATCTTATAGTCTAACAATAACACATACATTTTTCTTATAAAATTCTTATACATGAACATTATCTTATCAATTTCTAAAAGGTTTTTGTAAAATCCTATTGCTTTATTTTTAATATACCATGATTCAATTTGAGCTTTTTGCCACCAGTTTAACTCCGACAATGGTTTCAAATTCAATTTAGAGTCTAATAAATCTTGATACCTTTTTATTGGTTCTTCTTGATACATCTTCAGATTTGTAAATGCTTCTAAGGGAGCCACAGATTTGGAAAACTTAAGATAGAACTGTTTTCTAATTGGCTCCCAGACTTTCATTAAAGAAGCTCTCACCCAATGTTGTTTAAAGTATTTGTGAGTCGATTTTCCCATACCATAGAAAAGCATGCCACCCCAATAATAGATCATGCCCTTCTAGTTTCAATAGTCTTTGGTTTTCCAATGTAATCTAGTCTTTAATCCAAGCCAACACCACTGCTTTATAATAAAGAGTCCATCTGGAGCACAAATCCAGTTCTCTCTTTGGCATCCTACAGGGCTTTAAGTTTTATTCTTGGTTTCTTTCCTTGCAAGATAAAATGGGTCATTAATTTATCCAATTCTTTAAAATAAGTTTGTTTCTGAATAATCAGTATTGTTTGAAATAAAAACATCAGTCTTGGTAAGATATTCATTTTAATGGTGGCTATTCTGCCCATAAAGGAAATCTGAAGACTTTTCCATTTTTCCAAGTCTTTTAAAATTTTCTTTAGCAATTCCATGTAGTTGTCTTCCATCAAGGAGTTACATTTTTTGTTAGATTTATCCCAAGGTATTTAATTTTCTTCTGGGTTTCAAGTCCTGTTTTTTCTTGAAGGAGTAATGTTTGAAACTTTGTCATATTCTTTATCAGGATTTTTGTTTTATTTATATTAATTTTTAGCCCTGCCACTGTTCCATGTTCCTGTAACAAAGATAGCAACACATTTGTAGACTTCAAGGGATTTTCGAGAATAAAAACTACCGTAAGTCATCAGCAAAAGCTAAAAGTTTAAATTCTTCACCACTTGTTTTAAGACCTCTAACTTGCTCATTTGCTCTGATTACATCATTTATAACTTCAAGAACAAAAATAAATAATAAAGGAGACCGAGGACAACCTTGCCGTGTCCCTTTTTGTATTTCAGTGCTTTGTGATGTCTCTCTCTTAAGGGAAATCTTGCCATATTGTTTAGTATAAATTGCTTCAATTATTTTAGAGAACTCTGTACCAGCTTGTGAATATGTTAATAATTCAAGGATAAACTTCCAGTTAACATTGTCAAAGGCTTTTTCAGCATCTAAGAAGATCAATGGCATTTGTTTTTCTGGGTGGGCTTCATAATATTCTAAAACATCCACAATTGTCCTTACATTGTTTCTAAGTTGTCTCTTAGGAAGAAAACCTGCTTGATCTTTATGTATCATTTGTGCTAACACTTTTTCATTCTTGTTGCTAGGATGGAGGCACATATTTTATAGTCGGTTTGTTTGCATTTTCAAAATAATTTTTTTGGCATACATTATTTTCTTTGCCATTTCTTGAGTTAAAAGACAATTAATTTGATGTTGCAATAATTTCAGTTTAATCTTGGTCTGTTTGCTTTTCAAATCTTGTTTTATTTTTTCTTCTTGTTTTTTTATTTGTTTTTGGAGTTGGGAATATTTTTCTCGTCTTTGCTTTTTCCTGTACGTTGCTTCCTTTATCATCCATCCTCTCGCAAAGGCTTTGAAAGTATCCCAAACAGTGTTTATAGAAATCCCAGGCTGTATGTTTCTTTCAAAGAAAAATTGGAATTCTTTCTCAGATTTCTTTACAAATCTTTCATTTTTAAGGATTGCTGTGTTCAATGTCCATCAATTTCTTCTGGGAATTCCTTGAAGTTCAAGGGTTATCGGGTTATGCTCTGCAAATATTTGGGGTTGTATTTCTGCTTCTATGATGTCATTGGTCATTGTAGCTGAGATCCAGCACATGTCTATCCTTGACCAAGACTTGTGTCTTGCCGAATAGAAAGTGTAATCTTGTTTATGTGGGTTTCTAGCTTTCCATGCATCTATACAGTTATTCTCTTCCATTAATCGGTAGAAAGCTGGAGGTGTTCTGGGAGGAGCCATCTGTAAGGGATTTCATTCTTCCTTAATGTTGTTGTGAGTTTAAAATATTCTCTTCTTTTTTCTTTTATTCTCCAAGGAATTTCCTTCAAGATCTTTATTTCATTATTACCTATCATCAATGGTGTACTATCTGAAGTCTTTAAAATTTCATCTCTGACTATTCTTTTATGAAATCTTACGTGGACTTCTCTGGGTAACTGGTTATTCCTGGCATACGTAGAATTCATTCTAAAACCCAAGTCAAGCTCATCCAGTACTTTCTCTACCTCTTCTGTTTTCATATAGTCTGCTAGAATCCAAGCCATCTTCTTTCTGATGACTTCATCTTGTTCTTCTGGAATATTTTGAAATCTTAGTATAAAAGCCGCTTTATCTTTTTTTAGTCTAATCAGATCTTGTTCCAACTGGGTCTGTTTAGTGTCTGTTGCTTGAAGTTTGTACTCCATTTCTTTTGTCTTGGTATCCATCATTTCAGTTGTTTTGTTTAGTTCTAATAATTTCTGTGTATTATCTGCAATTTGTTTCTGTATACCTTGCATCTGGGTTGAAAATTGTTGTGACATCTCCTTCATTGCTTCTTTGATTGGGCCTATTGCTTTTGAAATTGTACCTTTTATTGTGTCTTGAATTAGAGCTTGAAGCTCCTTCATGGATGTTGATGGAATGTTAGCAGCTGCTGATCTGGGTAATTTGATAGTATTTTAGGTGGTTTATTGGACCCAGCCATCTCTAGTCAGTATTCAATAACAAGGTCAGAGAATCTTTTCATGTCTCAAAGTGGAAAAAAGAAAGAAAAACAAACACCACAACCAGAAACACAGCTAACTTCCCCCTCTCCACCAAATAATGTTATTGCAACAAGTTTGTTTTGGAACTCTTTCCATAGTGTGCTTAAAAAAACAACAACAAAGAAGAAAAAAAAGTAACTGAAAAAGAGAAAAATAACAGATCCACACTCCACCCCACTGAGGGGAAAAAACTGAGTACGTTCCAATATAGCAGATATAAAAATTGGGTACGTTGCAAAATGATACAAATATCCAAATGCCAGCAACTCAAACCAAGAAACTCATTTCCTGCCCAGTATAACCAAAGATCCACAGCCAAAATCCTGTTTGCTAGCCGCCAATCTGGAGAAATGGGGGGACAACCTCCCACCTCAACCTTTAAGTGTTTTTGAAGTTTACAAAGGCAAAAGTTCCTTTAAAGACAAAGCAATTTTTTTCCTGTCAGTGCAGTAAATTAGCTACTCATAGTCAGTTGGAACTTATTGTGACAGGGTTTCTACCCCCCCCTTGCAGGGAAGCGACAGCTAGCAGCCCATGTCTCCATGGGGGTTCTTCTTGATCCTGGCATTGGAGGCGATCCAGGGCTCTCACCCATTAATGGCCATGGTCCGGGGGGGGGGGGAATCAAGCCTCTTGCTCTGCCCCCTCTTCCCGTGAGAGCAGCAGGGTCTCGAAGGACTGTAGACCCCGTTCTAGAGATCAAAGAAGCTGGCAATCCAAGGAGCAAGCCTAGGACACGTCTGTCTTGCTGTGCTGTATCCCGCCCCCTCTGCATTATTCTTTTCTGAACAGAGCCTAAGAAGATGTGGTCATGGACCAGAGCTAGAGCATCTGCTTGGCATGAAAAAAGGCCTAGGTTCAATCACTGGTGTTTCCAGTTAAATGGATCAGGTGTTAGGTGATGTGGAAGAACTTGACCTCAGATCAAAGTTACCAACCTCCAGGTGGAGGCTGGAGATCTCCCAGAATTACAGCTGATCTTCAGAATACAGAGATCAGTTCCACTGGAAGAAATGGCTGCATTGGAGGGCTGTCTATATGACACCACATCCCAATGAGCTCCCTCCACTCCCAAAACTCGACTCTCCCCAGACACCATCCCCTAACCTCCAGGAATTTCTGAAGCCAGAGTTAGCAACCCTATCTGCGACCTTGATTAGCCACTGCCAGTATGAGCAGATGGTACTGACCTTCATGGGCCAGTGGTCTGATTCAGTACAATGCAGACCGATGTGTTCAAGATGTATGTAAGATTGATAACCCTCAATTTCATAGGGTTCCAAACTGTACCAGTAGAAGTTGCATATATATAACACTTTTGTGAATAGGATGTATTCATAAAAGCACAATGAACACATGGAAGTTAGGGGGGAAACAGCAAAGATAATCAATGATCCCTTTCCACGCACTCACTGTAAGAATGTGTGAAAAGAGCACTAGTGCTTCAATCTGGAATGGCTGGAGAATGCCTCTGTGATTCCCACCATCGGGTGGAGGTGGGGGTGGAATTCATTTTCTTATACTGAAATGCCATTAGTTAAAACTTATTTTATATATCCAGCCCTTTCTTCACTTTGCCTCTTCCCTCCTCCACCTATTGAATGTATGGGATTTTATAAAGATTAAGGAGAGAAACCAGAATCCTGGTACCTCATTAAGCAGACAGTTTGTGGTATTTTGTCATGTAAATACTGTGTATGTGTTTTATTTCTATGTTTTAATGTGGAGTTTTAAATGTATGTTGCTGCGATCTAAAATGTAGGCCTGTAGAGTAAGAAGGTGGGTGGGTGAGTGAAGAGTGTTATGATTAGATGGTAGCTATACCCTAGGGGGCTGAGTTGACTGTTTTGTTCAGAGAGAGGCTTTATGTGAGAGTTAGTGCTGAGCAGTGTGTTTGTGAAGGAAGGCGCTTGAGTGAGGTGCTGTAGAGTGTGAGAGAAATCTGTATTCTGTGTGGAAGATGTTGATGCTGTTTTACTTATAAATAACGTTTATTCATGTTTAAGAATGACAACTTTGTTTTAGAGTAGAAGATCCCCTTTCATCTCAGAACCAGCCCTGTGTACTGACCATTCTTTCAATCTACCATATACACCTAAGCTCTCCTGTTCTTTGGGTCCAACTAAGAGTTCTTAGGTGAGAGTCTTTGGTGGCAGCAAAAATAAGGAATGGAAGGAAGCAGAATGTCCTAACATTGCATTACTCAGGTCCTGCAAACTGAGGGCCTTGGCTTACTTTTAGAGTCAATCCATCTCAAGCTGTGTCCTTTTCCTAGCATGATTGTCTTAGGCAATATGTTGCAAGCCCTTAGCCTTGTGGGGTCCTGGAACAGGAGGCCTCTTTTGCTCCTTCTTGCTGCACCCCATCCCTTGTACTAATTCCCATTTAATAAAAAACAAGAATCACCCCATTGGCATAGCACAAATGCACTTGCAGAGAGAAACATCCTCAGGGGTTCTGCCATACCATTTATAAAAAGTATCCAGCCAACAGCCCAGGTAGTAAAAAAACAAGCAAGGTCTATTGACATCAAGAGACCCATTCTTTAAATTATAAAGCACGAGACAGATGAAAAAGTTTTGCCAGATTAAAGAAAACACATGATCAAAACTTGAATAATTTGCTGATGCATGTTACTGATGTTGCCCTGCAGCTCCAGTAAATAATGTGCCCTTTTAACAAAGTCCTTTTTCATGCTCAGATTCAAAGAATAAAAATGCCCGTTCCTTAAAATCACAACACTCTTTGGACAAAAATCTCCCTGGTTGGATAATTAAGACACAGCCTGCTGCACATTGTGCAAAAAGGACTTTTATAAGTTAGGGAAAAGTCACACTTCAATTAAAAAATCCAGTTAATCTGCAAATATCACAAGAAACAAAACAGATATATTTAATTTGCCCTCCCTCTGTCTTGGAGAATACCAATAATACTACAAGTCTCATAAACAGAAGGAGTTGTTTTCCACAGTTGGTCTGTTATAGGTCAAACATGACATATACATTTTTATTCCTCTGCTATACAAACTGCCATCAAAATGTTCTTTACAGTTCAAGTTGTTTGGCTTTGTTGGGGGAGAAAGGAGGAGAAATCTCTCCAGTATCCCTTTCCATTGTATTTTATTCAAACTAAGTTTTCACATTTAAAATGTTTACGGCACGTGAAAGTTGTTATAAAATATATTTTACCTCAAATGTCTGGTGGCCACAAAAAGATTTCAAATCAGTGATTTTAGAGATAATACTTATTCAGGCTGTAGATTTTGAATCAGTGAAATGCTTTGCAAGACATTTTTTCCATGAAAAGGGGAAAACAATTTGAAGGAGGTTTTGTTTTTTTTGTTTTTTTGAATACTTGCCCAAATTTCCCATTTCCCCCCCCCTTGTCCTTTTGAGGGCTCTGCAATCAGATATTGCCAACCCTAAAAGTTGTCTGAGGGCGCGATCACATGCAGAATTAGCCCCACCATATGCACAAATGCTGGGCGGATTTAAAGGGCGCAATCAGACACTAACATCTGGGAAGTGCCCCACACCCATCTGCAACCTATTTTGCTTCGCTGCAGAAGCGGAGTAAAAAAACACTGTGGAAAATCTGGTAGTAAACAGGTTGCAATGGACCACGAACAGAGTTTCTTGTGTCTGGTCGCTCCTGTGCTCTCTCATGGCGCCCGGATGGTCTGATCAGGCCATCCCGACTCTGTGCCATTGTTTTTTCCCCTTTCTCCTTTTATGCCTCATCGCAAACTCCATAGGGAGCCCTCGGTGCAGAGATGCGATTAATTGATTCCTTGTATATTAGCATCAGAAACAAACAGCAAAAAAAAAAATGACTCACTTGCGGTTGCATCAGATCATGTAGTGGCGGACTGTGCCCGCAGCTTCCAAGGACTGTGTGATCACACAACTGCGGGTCAAATTCCTCCAGAGGAAATAGCCTTGCTCCCCCCCTCATTTTATCTCACACGTGTGACCACCCCCTGACTTACCCAGCATTGGATTAAGCAGGGAAACTCCTCTTGTTCCAAAGGGCAAAGAGTTCAGAATCCACAGGGGTATGATTCTGGTGACATTAAGAAGAACTTAAAGACAGAAACTTTTTTGACCCCTACAACCGGTTTGCCATTTCTAGAACGCCTTCTCACTCTGCAGGCAATATCTCAAGTTAAATCAATATCTCCAGTTAAATCTATCCATTTCTCCTTGCATCAAGCTAGCAACTAGTAATGTAGCAGTCGTTTGTGAGTCAAAGATCACTGAAATAAATAATTGATTCAGGTGATATCAATGTATAGGGATTATGTCTTGGAATTGAACAGGCTGGCATAGTAAACCTTCAATTCCTGACATACTTATTTGACTCATGTCATGTTTTATTACTACAGGTGAAAAGTACTCAGAACGTGGAGTGATTCAGCAAGAGTGATTCAGCAAGAGTACTTTATTAGTTCAGGAACAAGACAAAGAAACCAGCTCGCAGGCCGGTTTATATGCGTTCAGAAAACCCGCCACCAAGCACACCTAAACACACCCCCTACCCCCGATAGGCTATTTACAGTAACCGGGCGACCATTGGTCTCCCGGCTGGGAAGCTGGCCCTTTGATTGGGCCGGCTAGGATCCTACGGATCCTTTGTCTTTCGACTGAAGCTACTGAGGAATATTGCCTGGCCAGCCCGGGCAAGTCCGGGCATGTCAGGCTGAATGCACTACACGTGGTAATGGCGACAGTACATTACACCCCTCCCCCCATAGTCCAAACTACCCACATACAAAGTCCTGTAGATATGCGGGGGCCTTCCTGGGCCTTGTAGAGCGGCGGAGGTCCGGGGTGCTGTTCGGGGCTGCTCCTTGTGGCCGTGGCGGGGCGGTTTGCTGTGGCGTTTCCGACGGCGGTGTTTCCTGCGGGGGCAACGCCAGGGGCTCCAGAGTGACCGGGGCCGAGGCCGGGTTCTGCGGTTCGGGTGCGTGGCCGGAAGTTTCGTTGTGCTCCTGGGGCTCCAGGTCCTCGGGGTCGTACGGAAGGACCCGGCGCCGCAGTTGGTCGATGTGGCGGTGTAGCAGTTGTCCGTCCTCACAGGAGACCTCATATG
>NW_015176025.1:353254-353393 GCF_001447785.1 Gekko japonicus | reverse complement strand
TGGGTTGTCCAGGACAGGGTCATTAAGGTATGCCTAGTCCAATATAATTTCAAATTCTGGTCTAGTTTTGCCATCTGAGCAACTTATTGCTTGGATAATGACTGCACTGTTATTATACTGCTTGCCGTTACCTTGTTTG
>NW_015176025.1:335812-349958 GCF_001447785.1 Gekko japonicus | reverse complement strand
GGGTGAGGCGGGCGCGCTGGTCGGGCGAGCTTAGCCTGAAGCGTGCTAGGCGTGGAGAGCGATGCTGCTGCTCGAGGGGTCAGCAGTGTGCAAGCGGAGCCGGGAGCGGAGCGATGAGCAGTTGCCGGAGAGCTGGGATGCGAAGTTGCGCGGTTCCCGGAGAGGTCTCGGCGTCAGGCTCGGTGCGGTACTCGTGTTGGCGTCCGGGTCTTGTTCATGGGGTCGTAGATCCCACCTTCGTCGCCAGTGAAAAGTACTCAGAACGTGGAGTGATTCAGCAAGAGTGATTCAGCAAGAGTACTTTATTAGTTCAGGAACAAGACAAAGAAACCAGCTCGCAGGCCGGTTTATATGCGTTCAGAAAACCCGCCACCAAGCACACCTAAACACACCCCCTACTCCCGATAGGCTATTTACAGTAACCGGGCGACCATTGGTCTCCCGGCTGGGAAGCTGGCCCTTTGATTGGGCCGGCTAGGATCCTTTGGATCCTTTGTCTTTCGACTGAAGCTACTGAGGAATATTGCCTGGCCAGCCCGGGCAAGTCCGGGCATGTCAGGCTGAATGCACTACACGTGGTAATGGCGACAGTACATTACAACAGGAAACCTGGGAATTAAGGGGTTTTAATATCCTGGGTAGAGGTGTGCATTTGGTATAAACAGAACCAAATAAATACCCAAAAAAAAACTTATCGGTATTTTTCGAATATTTAAATCAAGCTGCAAGAGGAGCCAGCCCAGGATTGGCTGGGGCAGTGGGAGTGGAAAGCTTCACGCTGCCCCAGGTGATCCTTCCTTGCCCACAGGCTCTGCTGGGGCTCTGTTGGGCAGCCCAGTTTAAACTGGATTACCCAACAGAGCCTGCAAAGGAGCTGATCCTGCAGGGAGAACTTTCTCCAAGGCCAGCAGAAAGAGGGGGGGGGGAGATCTGAGATCTTCCCTTCCTCCTTTCTACTGACTACAGCTCCCAAAGCCAGCAGAATGGGGGGGGGGATGCGAGATCTTCCCTTCCTCCTTTTATTCCCTCCTTTCTGTTGGCCTTGGCTTGGGCTGGCTAGCTCCTCTTGCAGCTTGGTTTAAGCCAAGCTGCAAGAGGAGCCAGCCCAGGGTCATACTGATATTGGGATTTGGGAATATATAGAAATAATGATATTTTTCGGGTTCAGTTCCCTCAAACCCAAAAAATACCGATTTTTTGTGCAGACCCCTAATCCTGGGATTTATTAAATTAACCTGTCCAGCTGTTGGTGCAATTAAGTGTGGTTGGCCAAAAGGGGGCCTTGGTTGGGGGGGGAGGAGACCCTTTCTATGCCTATGTTGGCTTTTGGAAGAAAACTCATTGGAGCCAATCCCGCGTAGCAGTCAGTGCTTCAGAGCAGGGTCTGCTAGACCAAGGTTCTTGCTGTGGAAGATGAGTATGTGGTTTTGAACCAGTCACAGACTTTCAGCCTAACCTACCTCACAAGGTTGTTGTGCAAGTCAAAAGAGGGAGGGGAGAGGAGAAATGAAGGGGAAAAGAAATTGTGGACAGTAATGGAATTAAAAGAGCATTCTTTAAATATTATGCAAACCTTTTTGGAAAGAAGTCTTTGGATAAGAGCAAAATAAAGGAATATTTGGACAAAATGAAAATGCCAAAAATAGTGGAAGATCTTAAGAAAATGTTAAACAGCCCAATAATGAAAGAAGAGGTTCATAAGGCAATTCAGGAGGCAAAGTTAGGGAAGGCTCCGGGACCAGATGGATTTACAGTAAAATTTTATAAAAAGCTTAAAGAGGAGCTTGTCCCAATCTTTGAACTTTTGATGAATGGGATAAGAGAAATGAAGAAAATACCAGAATCATGGCAAGAAGCCACAATTTCGCTTATCCCCAAAGAATCACAAGATTTAACAAATGTGAAAAATTATAGACCAATTTCTCTTTTGAACAATGATTACAAACTGTTTGCTAAAATTATTTCAGAAAGGCTTAAGTTATATTTGAAGGATGAAATTGAAGAAGAACAAGCAGGTTTTTTGCTCAACAGGCAGATAAAGGACAATTTAAGAGTGGTGATTGACGCAATTGAATACTATGACAAGCACCCGGAAAAAGAAGTTGGTTTCTTTTTTGTGGACACAGAAAAAGCATTCGACAACTTAAATTGGGACTTTATGTTTAGCATGATGGAAAAAATAGACATTGGAGAACAATTTAGAAATATAATAGAGGCAATTTACTCGGAACAAAAAGCAGCATTGGTAATGAATACAGAGGTGACGGAGTACTTTAAAGTACAAAAGGGGATGAGGCAAGGTTGTCCTCTATCCCCGTTACTATTTATATGGATGCTAGAAGTACTGCTGAAACAAATTAGGGAAGACAGAGAAATCAAAGGTTTAACCAATAAAGACTTTTCTTATAAATATAGAGCTTTTGCAGATGATGTGATGTTTATGGTGGAAGAACCTTTACGGAATTTACCATTGCTAATTGAGAAAATAAAAGAGTTCGGAGATCTAGCAGGTTTTTATGTAAATAAGAATAAATCCAAGGTGATGTGTAAAAATATGACCGTAAAGAAACAAGAGGAGTTACAGAGGCTGACACAATGTGAAGTTGTGAAAAAGACTAAATACTTAGGTATTGATTTAACAATGAAGAACATAGACCTTTATAAAAACAATTATGACAAACTGTTGCCCAAGATACAGCAGGACATTAAAAAATGGAATGTATTGAATTTGTCACTGTTGGGGAGAATATCAGTGGTAAAAATGAATACTTTACCATGACTGATGTTTTTATTTCAGACAATCCCAATAGTGAAGGATGTGAAGGTGTTTAATTTATGGCAAAAAGAAATTTCAAAGTTTGTATGGGCCGGGAAGAAACCGCAAAAAGAAGAAAGAAACTGTGAGGTAACTGCGCTAGATAATATTTCAATAATAATCACAAAATTGTACAAAAATGTGTGCAGAAAATTATATAAATATACAAGACAATAAATGATGTGTTGACGATGGTCTCCAGAATGCTCTATCGTTTTGATACTGTTCTTCTTCCGAGAATGAATGAAAACAGCGACTCTTGGTCTGTCTTTTCAACTAGTGGGTATCAAAAATCCATAATATTCACCGATGTATCATGACTTAATTGCAAGAGTTTCTCTGACAGAATGTTCCTAGGGCAAGAGCAAGGTGCTTATACAAGCACCTTGCCCTAGGAACATTCTGTCAGAGAGACAGAGAACAGTATCGAAACGATAGAGCATTCCGGAGACCATCGTCAACACATCATTTATTGTCTTGTATATTTATATAATTTTCTGCATACATTTTTGTACAATTTTGTGATTATTATTGAAATATTATCTAGCGCAGTTACCTCACAGTTTCTTTCTTCGTTTTGCGGTCTGTTCTGTGACTGTGACCATCATTTTTTGAGCCACATTCCATTGTTGGGCCGGGAAGAAACCACGGATTAAAATGAAGATCCTATGTGATGCAAAAGAAAGAGGTGGATTTCAGTTACCAAACTTGAGGCTATACCATTATGCGGTTTGTCTAACCTCGTTGCAACAATGGATTATGTTGGACAATCAGAAGCTGTTGGCATTAGAAGTGTGTACTGCACAAACCCGCACCAAAGTTAACAAAAAGAGACTTCAACACAAAGGTAATTCAACACATGTAATCCATCATAGGAAAATACAAAAGTCCACAATATCCCAAAAGGAAAGAACAAAGTGCTTTTTTTTTTTTAAGGATTTATTAAAATTAAAAATACCACACATACTCTTTCTGCAGAGCAACAGATTGAGCAAGCAATACAAAACAAAGATATAAACACGCAAACTCCCTGTCCCTCACTCTATACCTGCCCTAGCTGCTCTTATTCTAATTCAGGATCTTTATCTTAGAAGTTACATCATTTTAAAAGTTTCCTATTACCTTGGAGTCTTTGTTAAGGAAGCCAGACTTTCATCTGCACCATGTGGTAATAGCAGCCATCAAGATGGTATGTAGGTTTGAGAGCTCTTTCCTTCAGATGTATTCAGCTAGGACAGACCTTCCAAAATTGTCTCTCTCTCCCTCCATGCCAAGAGATTTTATCTCCTCTATTTTCCAACTCCCTTGTAGGTCAAATAAATCTTTCATGAAATCTCCAGCAAGACTCAATCTAGTACCTTGCTCGCTCCATGTGTCCTTCCTAGATGTCAGATTCCTGCTGGTGTGAGCTATTTAATTTTCTCTGGCCAGAATGACCATTAGAATTTCCAAAGCTTTGATGGTTGGTACTTGATTAAAAGCTATTGATTCATTCCTTCTTCCCTGCCTGACTTCTGCGAGGAGAGAGTAAAACCTTAAAAACACAATGTGGTGTTGTGTCAAATTCTGAAGTAAAGAAGTATTTCTCTGCAGTTTAACATTTGGTTTGTTTTGATATTCTACATTTCCCTTTTTAGCTTCTGAGAACTTTGTTTCTTGTTTTGCATTGTGGTTTTTTTCTTCTTCATTTCCTGGCTTTTCCAGTAACCTTCAGTTATTGGGTTACTTATTTTCCACCCATTTGCAGATTAGTGTTTTGGGGTAACATACTGTTTTCCAATGCTTGGGTTAGGTAGGCTCCTTTTCCTGCAACATGTTTGGTGGGGCAGGTGGGTGCTTCACTAGACAGATGCTCTGGAAGGACTGCTTTTACTCGCTGTTACTATATTTGGTTAAAAAAAACCCACTGCTACAAGAAAACAGGAGCCTTTCCATACTTTTTTCTACTATGGAGAGGGTAGCTGGGAAGGGGGGGCTTATTCAAGGTGCAGTAAAATTGGACCCCTTTGTCTAATTCATTTGAAGTATGGGGATATTTAGATGAGAGGGTAGACTAGGCTCCCTTATTTGGTAAAAAACTGTCCACTCAGGAAAATCTGCCATTTTCTGTTCATGGAAAGAATGGGCAGACATTCAATCCACTCTTAATGAAAACAGAAATGGAACCCAAAGAGTCTTCAGGATACAAAAACAACATTTCCAAGAATTCATAAAACCAATACACCCTCCCTTTCTTAAATTATTATATGGAACATACCCTTAGTCCTTTCCCAGTAACAGTTTTGAAAATTCCATTCATCAGATTGCAAGGAGGTCCATTCTTCAGCTTTCCTCACTGCTTGGTAGACAACTTGCTCCTTTTCAATTAACACATACAAGCAAAAAAAAAAGTCAGTGTTTCAAAACAGCCTTTCAAAGCTTCAAAGCTAGCATTAAAATAAATTCTTACAGATATAACCACAACGGAGGGGGGAATGGAACTGTCGCTCACCAAGTAGTTATAAATAAAATAGCAAAAAGGACAGCCACATACTACAAAGGGAGGAGATATTTATTAAAAGGCTAAGATTAAGATTTTTGCTTGCCAAGGTGTTTGCATACATTTTATAAGACTAAACGGATTTCAGAGGATTATCCCTGCTCACATTTTTGTCAGTCCTACTAATCAGATTTTTATTGATTAGTTGGTTCTTCAGTCTTTTCAAGTTCAAACAAAAGTTTGCTCTGGAAAAAATAAATGGAACTAAATCAGTTTGGCTCTCAGATGGACCCAGACAAAATAATTTTATTTATTTATTTTTATTTATTATTTATTTATTTGGATTTTTATCCCGCCTTCCCCTTGATGGGCTCAGGGCGGGTTCCAACAGTGTAAATAAATACCACAATATAAAATACTATACAATTAAAACCACATTAAAACATATAAAACATACAGCTCTAATAAAAGCCAGATACCTCAGTGGTTAATAGTACTGGGAATAAATTTCCCAGAGATCTGTAAAGTTTAGGATCTCAGACCCAGTCTGTAAATGGGGGCCGACCCAAGGAGGGGGACGCCTGCTGCCTAAACCGAAAGCCTGGTGGAAGAGCTACAAATCATGGGATTTGTAGAATTAAAGGTATGGAATATTCCACTTCCACTATTATACATGTCACATTTTTGAAGCAGTTGAGATGCTCTGGACCCACCCTTTCTGCATTCTGTTTAAATGTACCTGTTCCCCATTTTTCATGACCAATCTGGAAGAAAATGGTTATCCAAGTTTGAACAAGAAGCCAACTAGAAAGGGCACTAGTTGGTTACCCCATGTGATGTCCTAAAAAAGGAAATTTACCCAAACCCTGCAGCAGGTTTGCATTTTAAATGGACTTTATTTTGTAATTAGAGAATGAATAAAGAGATATATATGAATACATATTTTTGTTGTTCAGTCGCACTGTCGAGTCCGACTCTTCACGACCCCATGGACTAGATCCCGCCAGGCCCTCCTGTCATCCGCTGTCCTCTGAAGTTTGCTCAGTTTCATGTTCCTTGCATCGATGACACTGTCCAACCATCTCATCCTTTGCCGTCCCCGTCTTCTTTGACCTTCAATCTTTCCCAGCATCAGGGTCTTCTCCAGTGAGTGCTCCCTTCTCATTTGGTGGCCAAAGTATTTGAGCTTCATTTTCATTATCTGGCCTTCCAGGGAACAGTCAGGGTTGATTTCTTTTAGGATTGACTGATTTGATCTTCTTGCAGTCCAAGGGACTCTCAAGAGTCTTCTCCAGCACCACAGTTAGAAGAAAAATTGACAAATAAGCTGGCTTCTTAATTCCTGGAATGCATGCTCTTGACTTTCGATATTACTTTTTCTCATAAAAAACACAGGCTTTCCTTTTTCCTTTTCCACCATAGGCACTGCAGGCTTAAGGATAAAGGCTCATCCTTCAGGCTCAAAGGATAGAGGCAAAGGCTTTCTCTTCCTTCCTCCTTGGGAAACAATATACTGCAAGCACACCTACAAGATACATGAGAGATAATCAGTGATGCCTCATTCCCTCAGTCAGACACAGAATTTTCCCTCTGTTTTTTCTTCCTTTCTGCCTGAGCAGCCCCTTTATCTATTTTCTTCTTATCTGAAGGGTTATGGCTGCCCCACCCTGTCACTTTATTGTATTTTGATGCTGACTCAGCCCAGGACCTTGAGGGAAGAGGCAACATCACTCTTAACTTAAATTTCTGAAAATGCCACAGAAGAGGTTTTTTAAAGTTCAAAAATAAACAAAATATTTTATTCAATGTAGAGGGGAACATGTCAGGTGAAATCAGGGGTAATACATCTGAGGTAAATCAATAATGAATTCTGAGGTAATTTAGTAATTTCACATTCATATACTTTCCAGCAAGTGAGAGTTTAAAGCTTTCCAAAAAGTCTTAGAACCTTAGAGATGAGAGGCTTTGGTTTCAGTGTCTGCTCAACACTCCAGTACACTTTCTTGAGTTTACTTAACTCCTCAGGTTTCAGAAGGCTGGGATAGGCCTTGGTCACACGGGCAGGAAAATGCGGGGGGGAAGCGTGGCTGTTTGCCCCAGGGCAAAATAACGCGCGGCTGCATGATCAGACGTTCCATAGACATCATCCTGTTGAGGTCCCGTGGTTAGGGGGGAGGAGCCGATCACAGGACAATCCTGTGGCACGGCAAAGAAGTGGCCTCTCTAACAAAAGACTCCGTGGGTTTAACCCCTTCCAGGACTGCAGAGGAATGCAAACTGTGTCCTCCGTCCGGTCCCCTCCAGGAGGAGCGTCAGCCGGGCCGCCCTCCCACCACACACCCCCTGCACCTCCCCCTCTGCTGCCCGGTGCAAAGAGTTCCTCTCGAGCAGGCCGAGCCAGGAGTGGGGGGGTACGGAAAAGAGGAGTGGCTGTGTTGTTTGTTTTTAAACGAAGTGTGCGCATGCGCCATTTGGGTGCTTGTGCGCATCCCGTGGAGACTTGGGGAAAAAAACCTTTAACGACGGGACATGGGCGGGCGCCGGATGCCACGACCTACCACTGGTAATGCGATCAGGCGCCCGCCCTTGCCCCGTGGTTTCCGGAAACTAGTACCTCGGAGGTACTAGTTTTTTACCCTGCATCTTCGGCGGGAAGCCTTGGGTTCGCCACGGGAGCTCTACGCTTCCCAGATGTGGTGCTGTGATTGTGCCCGGAAAATCCACATATCTTCCATCTCTGTAGCGTGGCTAATGCTCCGTGTGACCGCAGCCATACACTACCAAGTATCCAGATTCCTTCTCTAAGCACACCAGCTTAGAGCTATCTCCCTTTCAACTGGGCAGGGAATCTCTTCTCTGTTTTCCTGGCATGTATGGGGGTCTTCACTGATTCACCCACTTCTCCTTGCCAACCTTCCCAGTCCTCAGTCAGTATGAAAGGTATGTCAGTCAGAGCTAAACTCTCCTTAATCAGAGTTAATCTTTCCACAGTTGGGGCTAAACTCAAACTGAGTTCTCTTCAGCAGTCAGTTCCCAGGTCTTTCTGCTCAACTGATGCTAACCAATCAAATTCCTTTGAGCATTTGGTCACTTAAGGCTCTCTGGCTCTGTGAGGCATTAACCCTTCACAGTCCTTCACATGTTTACACAGCTCTTATGAGCTTTTAAAGTACAGTCCATCACAATTTGTATTATCTCTCTGTATGAAAGAGAACCACTGATTCAGGATCTGAGATCTCTCAGACAGACAGATTAAATGTACTGAAATGCAGCCTTAGGGAGAACAAATATTTATGAGTTTTCGTGTTCCTGGAAAAACAAGAATTTATATCATGAAAACTGTAGGACATGGTGGGGGAACCTAATTTTGTTGCTCTGCTTGCTTAGATGTTCTCTACTGGTTGAAGCATATTTTCTCCTGGTCAGATTTTGATACTAGAAGTCAGGAAGGATGGGGAATATGTTGAAATTAACTGAACCCAGCAAGCTACAAGTCCTGTTCAGAAGCTACAGTGAATGCACATATAGTCTGTGTACATTGTACACTTCATTTTTCTTTACCCATGCAGTGAGCAATCCTCACATTACATTCAACACATGTACAGCTGAACATGAGATTGAAACCTGGTATTGGTCCCCACTTGCAGTCATAAACTGAATGTGCACTGGCTCTTTCTTACAAACAGATTACATATGCACATGCGTGATGTATGTGTGCTCACTGTTTATATGCGAAGTGGGCCACAGTGCATGGGGGAAGGAACATTCATGTCCCCTAGTTAAATGATCAATTTTTGTTAAAGAAAATAATAAACTCCTCCACATCCTTTTGAGGATCCCAGGAAAGAAGGAAAATACTCACAGGGTCTGATTAGAGAATGCATTAAACATAAATTAGGTTGGGGAAAAGCCCAACCCAACTCCTATTTAACATGTGCTCCAGCACTCAGGAAATAACAAATCTTACTTGCACAGCAGGAACAAGGAGGCATGAACTGCTGTGTAAGTAGGGTTGCCGGGTCTCCTCATCAATCTGGCAGGGGGATTTGGGGGGCATTCCAGGAGTGTGCGGGGATGTCACATGACATCACATGACACAATGACATCACCTAGAAATGACATTATTACATTGGCGACACTGGGGGTGACACTCTGGATTTTGGATGAAACTCTATGGTAAATCCCCCCTCAAACCATAGAGTTTTACCCAAAATCTGAGCATCCCCACACAACAGCTCTGATGTGATGATATCACTTCCAGGTAATGTCATCACATTGGGGATATCACACGGTGATGTCCCTGTTGAGGGGAGGGGTTTCCCCTGCTGACCAGCTGGTCCATGGCAGAGAGAAGCCCCCCAAATTTGGGGATCCCCCGCTCGGACATGAGGACTGGCAGCAACCCTATGTGTAAGGGTCTGATTAGATGTTATATTAAATGCAAGTTGGGTTAGGGGCAACCCCACTCAACTAGTGTTTTAATGTGTGAATGGAGCAGTGCCAGTAAAGGCTTCATCATTCCTTCCTTCCTTCCTTTCTACCTTTGACTCTGTTGCTAGCAAAAAAAGTTTAATTCCATGTCACACTTTAAACATGAGTTTGGTTGGGGTTTCCCCTAGTTCAATTCATGATTAATCTGTCATCTAATAAGACCCTTACATGCCAGTTCATGCCTTCCTGTGTCTGCTGTGCAAGTAAGATATGTTATTACCTGTACAATGTGGACACCTTCTTGAAATTAGGTTGGAGGATTCCTTATGTGATAGGAACAATTTGGGTGTACAGGGGGAAAAACAGCTATATCTAGCAGTAATTGCCAAATCTATATTGTAATATGACTAGCTTTAATTCTAGTATTAGAAAACTAGATACAAGTGTTCAAAATGACAAAAGAACCAAATCAAAATCTGCCTTTTCATTTTCTTTGCACATTATCAAAATGATGATCTGCTAAGCAGCTAATTGGATCCAGATAGATAGATGATAGATGATAGATAGATCCAATTAGCTGCTTAGCAGATCATCACTTAGAATAAGTATATAGACGTATTGACCCCTTCACCAGATCTATAAATATTCCATTCATTTCTATACAGGGTTCCCGATGAGTTATTTAAATAATAAAGAAGCCCAAAGCATGGGATACTTATTTATGGAATAGAGTGTCCTTCACACATTCCACTTCTTATCAAATAGGGTTTGTTATCATCAAAGCCAGCCTGAAATGCAATTAAAATGTTTTAATAAGAAAATTACATTACATGAACCCAAGATGCTTTTTGCAACATCCCTGGAGGACCTCCAGGAACACAGCTGGCAAAGTCCTCTCCCTAGCCCCCAGATCATTCAGCTGCTGCTCTTAAGAGCCTACCATGAGGCCAGAAGACATTTTTCTCAGAAAAGTTATCTCTTCTGACATTGATAAATAGATAAATTTAAGAGGCATCCACTCACCAACCCATATTAGAAAGCTGAATGTAGAGGTACAAGTGCTATCTATATGTGTGATTCTCCACCTTAGCATAATGGAATACAGTAATGAAGTAATGAAGTCCAGGGAAGACTATCAACATTATTGAATAGACCAAAAAAAAAGTTTTCTTGAAGAAAGTTATGATGAAATAAGTTATGACCCGTCTGCTCCAAACAGTAGATGACATTTTAATGTTACTGTTTAATGATACATTTGATTTCATTTTAGCTTATGTCCCATTTTTAAATAAGGATGGAAAGGCACCAGATGACAGAGTGCCACTTTAAATTTTTATATACTTCATATACGCAAGCCCTGGAAACAAAGCCACAGAATACAAGGAGGAAACGTCATTAAGAGTAATAAAATAAATGCTCTACTAGAAACCTATTGATCTTTGGCAACTCTTGAAGGGAAACCAATGGCTCATAAAAATTTTAAAATAACAAGTTCATGTAAGAATTACAGCTTTGGATTCAGTCATCTCTGAGACTTTTCTGATATAAATACTTATTAAAGTTCTTTTAATACATATAATATTGTTAATATCTAAGTTTGATTCTGGCAGACTGATAGGATTTCATATCAGAACAGGGTTACTGAAACATCCAAATATACTAATCCTCCTGCATGCCTGGTATCCTAGAATAATAATCTTAAAATATGAGACCAGTAGTAATTTCAAGGATGAGCAGCCAAAGCTTCACACTGGGAAATTCCAAAAACCCTTTCCTGAAAGCAAACTGGTAGGTTGTGGTTGGTTAAATGATCTCAGCTGTCATCTCCTACATATAGTGTGAAGAACAGAGTTGTAGGCCAGCAATTCAGACAACTCCTTCTACTTGCAAGTTGATAGGTACCCTTTGTATTACTCCATATCCTTATCAATACACTACCCCATGTATCACTGGCAACAAAAACTGTTTTACTATCAATTCCCTCCTCCTAGCTACAGTGGAAGATCAGAAATTTACAGTGCAGTCCTAAGCAGACACCCTTTTTTGAACATTAAGTGCAATGGATTTAGAAGGGTGTAACTCTGTTTAGGACTGCAATGTTAATCACACAGCTTCTTCTGTGCTCTCTCTCTTGCTCCTACACCTTCCCTCTTCATTGTCCATCACTGTGCCTGGAAAATGATACAGCTATTCCTCTTCCACTCTCACCCCTCTTTTTCCTTCATAGTTTACATCTGAAGGACAGTGGGAGTGAGACTACATGAAGATGGAGATGCCTGAGATTCAGCCTGGAACCTTCTGTATGCAAAGCAGATGGTCTACCAGTGAGCCATGTCCTCACCCTACCATTAATAATAATAATACTTAGTCAAGTGTAAGAAAGCTTTATGAAACATCAGCACTTCAAGAATTTATCATGGGAATAGTGCTAATACATTGACTAGCCTGATCTTAAGCATCTTTTTAGTTGGAGATTGAAGCCTTCTGCCTGCAAACTAGGTACCCTTCCATTGAGCAATGGCCTCTTCCTCTGCTCAGCATTGTTTGATATGATTGGGTGTTGTGATAATTTGGATTCGTCCAGAAGAATTGATTAGATCCTAGCTAGCAATGGTAGGAACACAGTGGGTTGCTAGTGCATAGGTCACAATAATTGTCAAGCAACCTGAAATATGGTATAAAGTGTGTTTGTCCCAAGCTTGTTGATTGTGGTACTGGGGAAGAGTGGAATGGGTGGGGGGCGGCATTCTTGGTGCTGAGCAGTATCAGCTGAACTATTAGTTGTTGTGTGGCACAGGGGAAAGAGGGGAAGCTTTGTACCACTTGGCACAGTTTTCAGTGATATCTAGGATAAACAAGGCCAGCTAAATTTGAATCCATATTGGGGTTATCTCAAAGCTGACTACCAGCAGAGTGTCAGTTAACACTGCCATAGTCTGTGGAATGTATGGGGGGTGCTCTACCTCCCCGTCTGCTTTTTCAATGATGTCTCCAGTCTGGCTTGTTATCTATCTATGTGTTTTTTGACCTTGGTTCCCAGCTGCTCCATACCCACTGGAAACGAACGGCTCACCTTCTCCCAATTAATTTACTCTCTAGCGCACGCGGGACAATTGCGCTATGCTTATTGGCTTTTTCTTGTAACGGGGGGTGTTTTGAAATAACTATATCTTTGGGGTACCCTGCTGCTTTAGGCCATTCCTAACAAAGAACATTCATGCTTCATAGTTATAAACCACCAATAAATAGAATACTTCTTATGAAGCGCTGCGTGGTGTGATCTGACTATAGGGCCTGACATTGTTAGAAATCTGCTTTCCCTCGACCCGTATCTTTCTTAACTGAGATGAGTGATGTCGAGGAAGAAACTATCCCAGTATCAACCGAGGGGACTGTGCCGACGACCACAACCCCCCTCTGACGGTGCCAAGCATCTTACCCGAGGATGTGAGGTTTCTCCCACTGGGGCCAGTGGGGGGAAGGCAACCCTGCGTAACTACGACCCTCTGTGGCCCAAGATGGGACAAGTTTAGGGCGGACACCCAGGAGATGTGGATGTTTACTCAGGGGCTGCACAGAGGGAGCCGTTATGACTCGCCACGAGGACTGCAACTCTGGGAAGAGGGAGAGCCAGTGCCGCATGGCCCGGCCAACGACGGGGAGTTCATGAGCCTCCATTTGGAATCGCTGGAATGGTCATGTGGGGACATGATGAAACGAGTGGAAGAATAACTCTTGAGCATATCCCAGATTGTGGCCGAGGTAGTGCAGCATGAAATGCATTTTCAACAATGGCAGCAACCGGTGCGACCCGCTCCTGCCCCACCAGCTGCCCCAGGAGTCCCAGCTCAACAGCCAACTTTACCACCTCCCCCTCCCCCAAGGGACCAAGTACCCAAACCTCGACCACGGGATGGGACGGAGGTACACAAGCCAAGAGAGCTACTGGATGCCATGTTTGATGGGACACTCAAGAAGCTGGCGTTTTTTGTGGTGCGAGCTGAAAAGTTCATCACCAACTGGGGCCACCTGTTCCCCACCAAAGAAAGGTGAGTAGACTACATCGCCTCGTGGCTGCCGCAAAGATCCAAGACTGGCCGGATGGTGTGCTGGCTGAGCAGTACCATCTGGGGTTGCACCCTGAGATTCGTGAGACAATCCTGCGTAGCGTGCACCCTGTGTCCCTCCACACATGGATGCGGGAGGCCACCAACGCAGAGAACCACCTGAAGACCATCTGCATCAACAATGCAGCCACCCTGGGAAAGGTGGGACCACCGGTGATAAAACACAAGACCCCTAAATCCAAGGAGGGTCTGCGGGACCAGCACATGAAGCAGGGGCTGTGCCTGAGATGTGGAGAAGTGGGTCATTTCGCAGCTGCCTGCCCAGGATGGGAAGCAGTGACGGCACCCCAGAAA
>NW_015176025.1:332433-335758 GCF_001447785.1 Gekko japonicus | reverse complement strand
AGCGGGTGCTGCAAGCGGAGGTCACAGAGGAGGAGCCACTTCTGAGCAGCGAAGAAGAGGATGAGCCGGCGGGAAAAGGACAGGACCTGCTGTGAGTGGCGCAAAGTAGCAGGTCCCTACTCCAGAGGCACCTAAGATGGTGAGCAACTATCCCCCCCCCCCTTTTCGTGACTGTGACTATAAGGAATCCCGAGCTTGGGACTCATGTCCGGGTACGGGGGGTTGATAGACTCTGGGTGTGGACAGGACTTAATCAATCCTTCCCTAGTTACAGGGTTGGGAGCCAAGGTGGTGAAGCTCCAAGATCCCATTGTTTTCACCCATATGGATGGGTCTGCTATGAAAGAACCTTGCAAATACGAGACTGTGCCTTTATGGGTTGGGGCAGGAGGCCATTGGGAGCACCGGCCATTTGTTATCACCCAAGCAGCATGCTTCCCCTTGGTACTGGGCAGCCCGTGGTTGCATGACCATGACCTGTACATCCTGTGGGATGAAGGCAAGGTATCCTGGGGATGGTAGTTCCAATTTTGTGGCCTCCTGGGAATGTAAGTCTCAGTTCAGTGGTATGGGTTCCACGCAGTATTATAATAACTTGTCACAGGGCCATCACACGCCCCTATGCTACCCAGCTCAACTAGTGGTGGTGTGGCAACAATGGCGTGGTAATGGTGATGCAGTAATGGTGGTCCAGTAGTGGTGGTACAGTAGTAGCGGCTCCTACTCAAAAGTCTGGCAGAAGAGCTCCATCTTACAGCCCCTGCAGAACTGCAAAAGTTCCCGCAGGGCCCAGATCTCCTCCGGGAGCTCATTCCACCAGGTAGGAGCCACCACCAAAAAAGCCCTGGCCCTGGTTATGGCAAACATGGCATCTTTGAAGCCTGGCATCATCAGGAGGTGTTGTGTCCCCAACCGTAGTGCCCTTGGGGAAACATATGGGGAAAGGCGGTCCCTTAGGTATGTTGGACCCTGGCCATATAGGGCTTTAAATGTAAGAACCAGTACTTTGAAGCGAATTCGGTATGCTATTGGCAGCCAGTGCAATGCTTTCAACACAGGCCAGATGTGCTCCTGCCTAGTGAGGCCCATCAGCAGCCTGGCTGCAGCATTCTCCACTAGCTGCAGCTTCCAGATTTGTGACAAAGGCAGCCCCATGTAGAGAGCATTACAGTAGTCTAGCTTCAAGGTGACAATCGCGTGGATCACTGTGGCCAGGTCATCGCAGTCAAGGAAGGGGACCAACTGCCGAGCCAGCCGAAGATAGTAGAAGGCCTCCGTAGTTAAGGAGGAATCCAGGAGCACTCCCAAACTTCTAACCTCCAGCGCTGGCACCAAAGGTGCCTCATCGAAGGTCGGGAGAGGGAACCCCAACCCAGAACCAACCCAACTCAGGCCCAGGACCTCTGTCTTCACTGGATTTAGTTTCAGCCGACTCAGCCACAGCTTGCAACGCCCGATGAAGATCTTCTGGGCTAGAGCTAGACTGGCTGCCCAGCATCAGATAGAGCTGGGTGTCACCTACATATTGATGACACCCAAGCCCATACCTCCGGGCAATCTGGGCAAGGGGGCGCATAAAGATGTTAAACAACATTGGGGACAGTACCACCCCCTGAGTCACCCCACATTCAAGAGGATGTCTCCAGGACAGCTGATCCCATATCACCACCCTTTGTCCCCAACCTCAGAGAAAAGAGACAAGCCATTGAAGGGCGAGCCCCTGAATCCCCATGTCGGCAAGGCAGCAGCCCAGCAATTGGTGGTCGACCGTGTCAAACGCGACCGATAGATCTAACAACAACAGTGCTGCCATGCCACCTCAGTCCAGATGCCTTCGGAAATCATCCGTAAGAGTGACCAGCACCGACTCAGTCCCATAACTCGGGCGGAAACCAGAATGGAAAGGATCTAGGACAGAGGCATCATCCAGAAAGCCCTGTAGCTGTAACACCACCGCCCTCTCAATAAATTTGCCCAAATAGTGCAAATTGGACCCTGGCCGATAGTTAGCCAATTCGGCCAGGTCCAGAGATGGTTTTTTTAGGAGTGGGCAGACTATCGCTTCCTTGAGTGCCCCCGGGAACCATCCCTCTGAGAGAGACGTGTTGATAATCGCCCTTAGGGCGCCTCGCAACCCCTTGTGGCCCACTTTAATGAACCAAGAGGGGCACAGATCAAGGCTTCATGTGGTTGGGCATACAGATACGAGCAATCTGTCAACTTCCTCCAGGCTGAGTAGGTCAAAACATTCTAAACCTGGAATCAAAGATGTGTAAGGGGCCTCAAGTTCACTCACTGTTTCAACTGTGACGGGGAGATCATGGGGGAGCGCCAAGACTTTATCTGTGAAATAGCTCGCAAATGCCTCACAGACAATATCCAATTCCCTAGCATTTTGCCTGCCCTGTGGCAGGTCTGTTAAAGACCAAATTGTTCTAAACAATTCTGCTGGGCATGAGCTCGCAGATACAATTGAGGTATGAAGGGCCAGCTACGGTGGCTGCACGGAGCCAGAAAGCATCTCTATATTTCCCCTGGAAACTTAATTAAATTGCATTTAATTCAATTAGCCAGTGCCCCCTAAGAAATTCAAATGCCCCCCAACTTAAAAAATCCTGGCTACGGGCCTCAGTAGAGTTAGCATGGGGAGGAACAGTTGATGGACCTAGAAGGGAGAAAGGTGAGCCCCGGGAAAGACATTTCTCTTCCTTGTGAGTCTTCATGGGTTCACCTCTTATAAAGGTTCATGTCAGGCATGGATATTTATTCTGGCCACAGCTAGGATCTTCTTCCTCAGCTCTGATCTGAGTATTTTGTTTCCTCACTTACCCACTTCCCTTCCAGTCTTTCAGTTATCCCTGTCTGCCTGACTGAACATTAGTCTTCCGCTTGACCTACCCATGGATTTTTGCTTCAGACTCTGATTTAGAACTGGTTCTGCCTTCTAATTGACCTCCATGCAGTTTCCATTTCCCATTTTGTATTACTAATTCAAACAAGGAGGACAAAGAAAGTGAGCAGACATGGTTAAGGTGGCCATTTCGTCCTTCTTCCCCTCACTGAACTGTTTAGAACAGCCCTATAGGTAAGCTTTAGAGCACACAATGGCATCATCTTGCCATTCAATAAATCTAATGTTATGCTGTTATCAACATTTTCTCTTTGATCTTGACAAGCAAATTAAACAAATTATGTATGTAACCTTATTCAATTATTATTTAATCTTCTAGAACCAGCTGGGATGAGCCTCAGTTGGGATGGTTAAGGAGATTATGTAAGGCATTTTAGGGAAGTACATTATGTGGGTATTAAAAGTACTCATAGC
>NW_015176025.1:294913-332385 GCF_001447785.1 Gekko japonicus | reverse complement strand
TGCATTAAGAAATAGCACTTTTCTATTCCATGCTGCTTAAGAAAAGATGCAAGAGATAGGTAAGCAATGGAAAGGTATATCAAGGTCACATCTAGTCAGTTTCTGAAGTCTCAATGGTATGGAGCTGGAAAAAGAATGTTCCTGTATATTTCTCCTGACTAGACAGGCCTTAGCCATGCTGTAGGCATGGAACAGAATGAGGTGATAAATGGGCTTAATCATTTGAAACTACAGATGGGATTATTACATTTTAATTGCTATAGCTAATAATGTACAATCCTCCTGTTAATATCAGGAAGAAGGGTTCTTGCCTATACACGCAGTGCTAGTTTTATCCTCATAAGGAACCGAGGGTTAGGAGTTTGGGAATGCTCCTGGACTCTGCCTTAATGATGGAGGCCCAGGTAGCAGCCACTGTCAAGTCAGCCTTTTACCATCTGCGGCTGGCATGGCAGTTGGCTCCCTACATTGACCGCGATGACTTGGCCACAGTGATCCACACGACGGTAACCTCGAGGTTGGACTACTGTAACGCTCTCTACATGGGGCTGCCATTGTCGCAGATCCGGAAGCTGCAGCTGGTGCAGAATGCAGCAGCCTGGCTGTTGATGAGCCTCTCTAGGCGAGACAACGTCCAGCCTGCGCTGAAGGCGCTGCACTGGCTGCCAATAGCGTACCATGTCCATTTCAAATTGCTGGTTCTTACCTATAAAGCCCTATATGGCCAGGGTCCAGCTTACCTAAGGGACCGCCTTTCCCCATATGTTCCCCCAAGGGCACTACGGTCAGGGGCAAAACATCTTCTAGTTATTCCAGCCCCTTGAGATGTCAAATATGCTGTGACTAGGGCCAGGACTTTTTTGGTGGCAGCTCCTATCTGCTAGAACGAGCTCCCGGAGGAGATCAGGGTACTGCAGGACCTTATGCAGTTCCGCAGGGCCTGCAAGACGGAGCTCTTCCGCCAGGCTTTTGAGTAGGAGCTGCCACCATCACTGTACCATCACCGCGCTGCCAATTTTGGCAATGCGAGCTGGCCCTGGAACTGAAGAACGGACATAGCACAAACTGATCAAGTAGAGCTAGTAGAATTTTGAAACATTGTATTGGAGACCCCATCTTGGATATTGTTTTGCAAGCACCGATTTTAAATGTAAATGTAATTGATTGTTTTATTTGGTTTTTATTGTTATGTATGGCAATTGCCTCCTGTCAGCTGCCCTGAGCCCATGAGGAAGGGCGGGATATAAGTAAAATAAATAAATAAATATTAATGTACGGCAACTTTGGAAAATTGAATCCATTGCCAACTATCTGAAATGGTCTAGCTTCTATCACCTCAGGATTCTGTCACCTCATTACTGTCTCATTCTGTCATATGTGTCTGGTTACAGCCTACAGGTAGGGACTGGTGTTCTGCCAGAATTGTTACAGAGATCAGTTCACTTGAGGAGACAGCTAAACTCCCTCTCTTTCATCCTGAACAGAATCAGTGAGAGAATTAACAAACATGTCCCCTATAGAGCAAGCAGGATTTAGATCCCATTGTAGTTGTGAAGACCAGGTTCCCAGCTTAACAACTTTCCTTGAGGCAGAGTATCAGAAGTGTCATAAGACATCAGCAGTTTTCGTCAATCTGACTGCCGCTTATGATACAATCTGGAGGGATGGTCTGCTGTACAAGTTCGTACAAGTTTCCCCCTGCAGAACATTATTTCGACTCCTAAACAGCATGCTGAGTCATAGAACTTTCCAAGTAATTATGGGCCAGTCAATCAGTAAGCAGAAGAAACTGAATAATGGTCTATCCCATGGCTTGGTCCTTGCTCCAGTTCTTTTTATTTATTTATTTTATTTATTTATCATATTTATACCCCGCCCATCCCGCAAGCAGTCACAGGGCGGCTTTTCAATCTATACATCTCTCATGTTCTTGAGACAATATCCAGGAACTTTGCTTATGCCGATGACATAGCAATTGCAGTGAGGCACAAATGAATTGAAAAACCTGAGGAAATACTGACTAGGGATATCAACATTTTTGCTGACTACTACTGCAAATGGCAGTTTATCCCAAGTCCAGGAAAAACAGAATACTCCTGTTTGTAGCTCAATAGTTTGGTGCCAGTTTGGTGCAGTGGTTAAGTGCATGAACTCTAATCTGGGAGAACCGGGTTTGATTCCCCACTCCTCCACTTGCAGCTGCTGGATGACCTTGGGCAAGCCATAGTTCTGTTAGAACTGTTCTTGAAAGAGCAGTTCTTGAAAGAGCTCTCTTAGCCCCACCTACCTCACAGGGTGTGTGTTGTGAGGAGGGAAAGGGAAAGGAGACTGTAAGCTGCTCTGAGACTCCTTCAGGTAGTGGGAGGGATGTACAGGATTAACCCATTCAGCCCAGTCCAGGGATGAGAGGGATCCTGTATTTCAGCACATTAAACAAAAATCCATGAGACAATCTGTACTCTCTCGAGGCTTCACAACAGTTTGCCACCAGAATCTCTTCACAGGGGTCCCCACCTAGCCTAAGAGCAGAGATTCAATCTTTCAGCTGGCATCTGGGACTTAACACATCAGCAACTCTAACTCAGAGATGCACACAATTACTATCACAGTGGTAGCTCTGTGGTCAGCTTAGACACGAGATTTAGCCTTGGAGCTCAATTACAGCACCGTCCCTGCGTTTAATCTGCAGATGGTCCTTTCCTTTCAGAGGTCCAGAGCAGACTGAGCTGAAGATGCTGGCCGGGGCTGATGTGGGCGGGACTACACAAAGCAGCCAGCCAACCCAGCCAGTGTCTTCTGACTGACAGTTCTTGCACCCAAACACTCTAGGTGTGCATTGGAACGTTGGACCCCACTACGGCTTTATATAAGGGGAGATATAATGCCTGCCATCCCCTAGCTCCTCAGGCAGTGCCCTCAGATCTTCAGCAATTTTCCAAGCCAGAGTTGGCAGTCCTATACATGTCTAGACCAGGCCTCAGTCTATTAATATGTGGAGGTGCCAGGTCAGACTATTGGTCTATCTAGTTCAGTATTCCTGACTTTGACTGGCAGAAATACTTCAGGGTCTCAGACACAGAAAGGTATTTTTCAACCCCTGCTACCTGAGATACTTTAATTGGAGATGACTTGAACTGGATAAAAGGCCTCTTCCAACTCTGTAATATTATGATTCTGTTCTATGGTTTGAACTTTGAATGACAGGCAAGGGAGACAATATTTAACATCACCTAAGCTTTCAAAAATAGACTTTTGCAGGGTTTTTTTTTTAAAAAGATAGTGCCTGCCTGCTGGAAGCTCACTTGTAGAGCTCCATGTTTTTATTTGTTTTAGTCAAATACTCAACCCTTTTTCTTGAGTGATCATTATGGAACTCTTGAACATGCTTTCAGGCATGTTTTGTTGATGGTTGGAGGCAAATTCTTATCTTATATGGGTGGATGTTTTGATTTGAAGCCCTGCGTTGTTAGCTCAGAGAACTGAGAAGACAATTAGTCAAAACAGCTGTGCTGGCATAGGCCTGCAGACTTTTTACTGTTAGAACTGGAGGCCTTTATGCTGTCTCTTAGCCCCAGCTTTCAGAGGGACTACCAAGGAGTCAGAGAGAGGCATTGGACACAGAGCACTCTTCCTTTCTTCTCTGCTGCTATCCCTTTGAAGTATAGATTGCTAGTCTTAGAAGTTCCTTCCTTCCGGCTTTGTCACCTGTCTGGCACACATTGCCAGACTCTCCATCTTATTATGGTAAACTTTTGATATCATTTTAACCAACAAAACTTGCCAATTTTCTACTTCCATTGTATTCTTACATAATATTTTTAAGTAAATAAATAATTTTTAAAAACAGACTTTTGCTTGGTGCTTCCTCATCCATCTCTCTTAACAATGGCAGTGTGGGATTCCCTGGTCATTTATGATCCAAGCAGGAAGTTTGGGGTGTCCCATCAGATTGGCCTTGATGGGACTTGTTTTTCACCTGCCTTATCTGGGGTAGTTTGTTTAAATAGGCCTATGTCTCACTAGGTTGACAGGAATAATGTGTGTTCCTAAAGTGCCAGTAAGGAAATCTGTGAGCATCCTGAGGCATCTAATGATAAAAGGAATTCACCCCAGGCAATCTTGTTCATTGTTACAGCCAGATGGCTTTGGGAAAGCAGACTGGTTTAGGCAGCATCAGCTGAATCCTAACTTTTTGTGTTGGGTTTCTATATGCCCATTGGGAGGAGGGGATTTCCAGACCTAACAACCATAGTTACGTGGCATGGAAAGCAGTTGAATTATGGCACTTCTCATCACAGGATAGGACACAGGCAATGAAAATGAGGGATAACAGCATTAGCAGTATTTTATTTTTACTGATCATCATCATCATATGTGAATCATAAAACAGATTAACAGAGGATACATCCATCAGTGGCTACTAGCCATGGTGACTAAAGGGAACAGAGGCAGCAAACATCTGAGTATTAGTGTTATGAGGCAACACCATGGGAAGACGTTGGCCTCTACTCCCTGTTTGTTTGGTCCTCCAGGGCTATTGGTCGGCCAGTCTGTAAAACAGGAAGTGAGACCAGATGGACAACTGGTCTGATCCAGCAGGGCTCTTCACATCAGTTGTGTAAAGAGATAAATATTATGTAAAACATTGCGAGAAAAGGAAATTATTGAATAACTTTTGGGGGGGGCATCCTGAAATTAAATGATGAATGCCATCAGGATCTTTTTTTATTGGTTTAAAAAATCATGAGGCAAAACTCAAAAAAGCAGAACAAAATATTTTGACAGGAGTTCAGCTACCTGTAGACTAAAATGCAAGACTTGCAGGTGTTCAAGCTGAGCAGATGGTACTTCCTTATTGACTTATAAAACAACATCCTCCTTCAAGAAGGTGCAGTGAAGGCTGGCAGCAGTAATTTATTTGCTATACATTTCTTTTGATATAAACAATGTCAGCTTCTTTAGAAATTTTACCAAATAACTCTCCGAGATGAATCATTTTGTTCATCTGCAGTTTCTCTATCACCTTCATTGTATTCAGTAGTGCCCTAAAACATTTATGGTTTTTTATATATGGAATAACTGGTAGGGAATTAAAGACCCATGCTTCCCCCCTGAATCAAAGACACACAGTGCAGCTCTATGTAGAGGTATTCCAATAGCCTCAGAACACTGAACCCAGTTGTCTCAGACTGGAGGAACTCTTCACAGGATTGCATTGTCAATCTCAGAATGTACAAGAAGGTTGACAGGAAATGAAGGCATACTGAGATAGTGACAATTCCATCAACATAGTCCAAGGCTGATTTCGCATTAGAGTTTCCTCACTGTTGTGCTGCCGTTTGCCCCGGTTCTATTGGTCAATTTCACACCTGAAGTCGTGGGGCTGATTTTGACCCCCTCCCCACGTGGCTTCAGGTGTGAAATTGACCAATAGAACTGGGGCAAATGGTGGTGCAACAGCGAGGCAACTCTAGTGCAAAATCAGTCCAAGTAATTCTCTGTCCATAGAACCAAGATGTTATGCTATCGGATAGCAGCTATTCTAAGTACTCAGTTTGTTTATTTTTTAAAAAAAACATGAATATGCTGCTGACCTGCTCAAGGTGGCTCACCAATAAAGTCACAAACATTAAAATCACTAAAATTTTAAAAAATCCAATAAACCTAGAAGCACAAAAGCATATAAAAACCCAGAATCATAAAAGCCCATAAAAACCCACATCATGACACATTTGGAAGCTCAAAGGAGTTCATATCAGTTCTTAGGCTTCAAGCAGATTGTAAAAACAGCTAGTGTGGTGAGGCCAAAAGCAGGAAGTGTGTATCACTGTGAATAATAGCTAAACAGTACTCTTCACTCTCAGGTACCTGTTGACTAAAGCAGAGGCAATGCTGGATAGAACAATACCAAACTGCTGGTTAGTGGTCAGCATTACTCTGTGCAGGTATGGATGACATCCAGGGGTCATTTCATAGAAAAAGAGGTGTAGGAGCTCATTAGCATAACTTATTAGCATAACTTATTTGCACATGCCACACCCCTGACATCACTAGAAGTGTGTCAGAAGGCAACACCCACTGCTCAGGCTCCACTGGACTGTTTTGGATTGCTAGCTATTGGGAGGGAATGTGCAGATCTATCATCACAGAGGAGGGAGAGCTTGTACCTGAAGGTGGGATGGGGGGGGCTCTGCAACTTACCTGGCTGCTTCTTGCTCCTCGTGGCCTGACTGAAGGCTGCTGGGAGCAGGGGGCAGGGCTTGTTGCATGTGCCCACCTCCTGATCTCCTTACTGCCGGAGCTCTGCTCCTGTGTGCTCCCACAGGAAACAACCCCTGATGACTTCACTGTCCTTCATTAAGTACTGGTGTCATTCAACAGGAACCAGCCTTCACAGTGCTGTGTAAGATGCCCTCTCTCTTGGTAATAACTGCTGCTTTCCCTCTGAGTTGCCTCTCACCCATTCACTGCTTTTTGCCCAACCTCACCAGCCGCCACTGCAGGATACCACAGGGCTGAAAAAATCAGGGCATATAAGTTTTCTCATGAATCCTCTTGCAAAGATGTGAACTACATTTTTGTTGTTTGAGATCAGAGTTAGTGATTAATGCTGCTGCCTGCATCATTCTGTTACCTTTGGGCAAGTGTCTTCTCTGGCATAAACAACTACTTGTAATAAAAATATTTGGGTTTGGTGTAAATGAAATACACTGTGCTGTGTGAATTCATGTCTCCTGTGATATTTCCATTTAGCTGGAGCAAAACAGTCTGTGACTCTCTACTGCAAAATGTCAGGAAATGCATTACTTTTCATTTTCAGCCTCCGGGAAAAAAATATGAACTTTCAGTGGGTATCTTGCAAACAAATGATATTCTGATGGTATAATTCATTATTCTTTTGGCATTGTGATCTTCACAAGCAGCACTTGCCCCTTTTCTTTTATGAAGCTCAACTTTATTTCAATCTGTTCAGCCATGTTGAATAGGCTAAATGAAATATATATTGTTGTGTCAACAGGCCCAGATTGGCTGCTGACATGGCTTGACAAGAAGAAAGGAAAATTCTAAATACAAAAATGGTGGGAAGAAATATTATTTCATAAAGCCTGAACTGTAACTCGCAAATTAATCTTCCATTTTATGAATGAAAAAAATTGATGGCACAGCCACTAGACTGTACACTATAGCTTTCCTTATTTATTTTTTTGCTGAGATCCCCAAATGATGATTACTAACTATTTGGATTTTAGCTTAATTAGTAGATTAATAACTGAAGTTTTAATTGATTAACTGGTGGGGATCAATGTTAACCAGTGACCAAACTAGATACAACAGCAGCCATTTACAGGTTGTATCCAACTAGCTTTTCTGCTGGTAAGAAAGGGAGGATGGAGTGCCTTTTGACCACCAAAAGAGTTATGCTGGGGATCATGGGATCAGCATGGACAAAAGCCATGGAAAATGGTAGCTATAGAAAGGAGGGGAATCAGGTGAGATTCAGTACCATTCTGAACAGAATTATAACTCTCTAAGTCAACTTGGGTTGAAGAGGGTAACTTTGTTTAGGATTGTTTCTCCTTGATCTAATCAAGCTGATTACATTTTGCATTGTCCATCTGCATTCTGACTCCAAACGGCCATTCTTGGTAACACCCTCCTGACCTGGATTTAACAGCTGAAGAATCTTCATTCTTATTTGTGTTTGATGAAGTAAGCTTTGACTTATGAAAGCTTATACCCTGAGGAAAAATCTGGTCTCTAAGTTGCTACTGGACTCAAATTTTGTTCTGCTTAGGATGATCCTGATTGAAAAAGCTGGCTGGATCCAGCCATATGCTTTTAAACATGGAACTGCCTTCAATCATATACAATGAGGGAGGGTCTGGTTTTAAGATCAGAATGGATGCACTGGTAAAGACTGTAACATTCCTTTCCATGAGCATAGTGATATCCATGAGCATAGACGTTTTAAAAAGGGATTAGAGATTCATGGATGAGAGGTCCATCAATGGCTACTAGCCACAATGTATAAAGGGAACCCCTATATTCAGAGACAGTAAACATCTGAAACCCAGAGCTAGAAGCCAAGATCAGGCCTTGTCCCTAATACCATTTTTGTTGCCTCCCCCTGTTAACTGGTTGGCCACTGTGTAAATTGGAATGGTGGACTATATGGACAACTGGTCTGATGAAACAGGGCTTTTCTTATGTTCTTATACTCTCCCTGTACTTGGCTGACTTCTCTGAAGGTTTTCATCATGGCTGAGCTTTCATAGTGGGCATTGCCTTCCTTGGAGAAATAAATGGACTCTGGAAACATTACTTCAGTGAACATGTATATTTGGAAGTTAAGATGATGCCCACTGACTCATGTGTGGTCTTGCTACTCAAACCTATTCCCCCCATTCAGGAATACACTCTACCTGCACTGAAGTCTGCACAGTTCTAAGCTCAAAGGACAAAAGTGGTATAATAGGAGGAGAAGCTTCAGCACCCTCACGTCCATATAAATTTACTGTTAAAATTGGACCCAGCCATTTTTTTCTACAACTGGAACAATGCTGGTATATATGGTTCTCTGTTTCTCCATTCTATCCTTTAAAAAATCCTGTGAGGTAGATGAGTCTGAAAATTAGCTCAAGGGCTAGCTCATGGTCAGCTAGTGAGCTTCATGACTTAGGAGCTACGTGGTTTAGCAGCTACAAGTGGCTTAGGAGCTACAAGTGGCTTTGACTCCATGCCTTAGGAGCTACAAGTGGCTTTGACAGGCCACCTGTGGCTCTTCTAAGAACTGTTCCCCCAAATTGCATCTATCCTATGATGGCCAGGCCCTTGCCCAGTTGGGGACTGTGGTTGGCATTTGTGTCCAATCTTGAAACAGCTGCTACTGGCAGAATGGAAAAGCATTGAGCCTCCCTGAGGTATAGGTCTTTAGCTTGGGATAGAAGTAAATGTGAAACTTTTGACTGACAGTAATTGTGAATGTGGCTCTCTATGACCTATGAAGTGAGCACCATGGCTGTAGGCATTTGAACCGAGGTGTCCATTCTAACCTGAGCAATAACAATAATCCTCAAGGGTGCCATCTACTGTCCATTCCTTTGCTTAAGGTAGCATGCCTTGAGTCAACCAAGGCCATGGCTTTTCCACTGTAGCTCCCACTTTGTAGAACAGGCTCCTTGAGAAGGTGAGAGAAGCATTGCCTTTAAAAAGGAGGTACTGCAAAGACATTTTATTTGTTTGTTTGTTTTGTTTTGCCATCAAGTCACAGCCAACATATGGCACCCCACAGGGTTTTCAAGGTAAGAGATGTTCAGAGGTGGTTTGCCATTGCCTCCCTCTACATAGTGAGGTAGTTTCCCATCCAAATATTAACCAGGATTGACCCTGTTTAGCTTCTGAATTCTGATGAGATTGGGCTAGCCTGGGCTACTCAGGTCAGGCCACCAGGGCTTTAATGGGTGATCTTTTGGTAAGAAAAGGTTGTCCAGGGTTTTATTTTGTGACATTTGAATTGTAAGTGTAAGCCGCTTTGTGCCACAAGGAAAGGTGGGATAAAAATACTGTAATAAATAAAAGAATCACTACACTATCTCTTTAGCATACATACTAATACAAGACAAGTCAGGTGCATATGAAATGCCACCATGCTTTCTAATAACAATATGAGTCTGGCAAGAAAAGAACAGACTTTCATATTAAGAGAAAGAGTATGTGTAGTGAGCGACCCAATGTGCCGTGGTGGCTGCTGTATCAAACTAAACATTGAAAGACCAAGGTTCAGATCCCCAGTCAGCCATAAAGTTCACCAGGTCAATCAGTGTATACCAGTGATGTTCTAATCCACTTATTTATTTTATTCATTTATGCTCCACCTTTCTCCCTAATGGAGACCCAAAGTGATTTACATTATTCTCCTCTCCTCCATTTTATCCTCACAATGACCCTGGGTCTGAGAGGGTATTACTGGCCCGACGTCGCCCAGTGAGCTTCCATGGCACAAGTCGGGATTTGAACCTGGGCCTCTCAAAGAGTAGTCTGACACTTTTAACCACTACACCATACTTACAGTGCAGTTCTAAGCAGAGTTGCATCCTTCTAAGTGGGTAATTGGCATATTATTGATTTAATGAGACATACTAACTTTTGAGAAATGCATGCATTTTAATAGAGAAATTCTGTGCAAGAAAACAGAAAACGATGTGAAAATGAAGCCTTGTGGGTTCTGTTGGCTTACTTTTATTCCATTCTTCCTCCAAGGAGCTTAACATGGCATACATGACTTTCTCCTTCCCTTATTTGTTTTGCAACAATCCTGGAAGGAATGGGATCCAGTGAGTTTCATGGCAGAACCAAGCATTTGAACCTAGGTCTCCCAGACCCTATTCCAGTATGCTAACCAAAAAAACAGGCTGGGTTCAATTCCCAGGGGGGAAAAAGAAAACAAAATTAATATTTGGGGGTTAAAACAGCATAAATGAGAGAAACCTTCATGTGGCAGCTGTTTCATGAACATTTGTCCCAAGAGCAGAATCAACTCCCGACTGTTACATGTTCTTTCCTTCTCAAGAAACATTTCCTATTACCAGAGATACAGTGTTTCACCATCAGTTTAATTTCTCAGAAATAAAGGGGTTTTTTTCATAAGCAAGCAGGCCAATTTCCATTTCTATTACATTCACAATGTGAGGAAGACTATTTCCATAAGGTCCTAAATTAATAACAGATTGGTGTAGCAAGAGAGACAAATTTCCTGACTTATTATTCTCCCTCTTCTTTGACATTCCATGACTATGCAAATATAAGATACTGCACTTTCCACTAAAAGCAATTACTCATGAACACTAACTCCTGGTTCTTTTATTTAAAAAACTTACAATGGTGGCCATCTTCTGTTTTGCCACTGAACAGCTTCTATATTACAGTTTGTTTAGGAGAGTGTTTTCTGCCTCAGCAGGGTAAGAACAGCACTGACATTTGGCATGAGCTATTGAGGAGGAAAGGGGGTACAGCATGAATGCAGCCTTAATATTTACAGCAATTTTTGATTTCCGTCCTACCACCCTCAGTGCTCCTGCCGATATTATCACACTAACTCCAATATTACCATAAAATATTGAAAATACCATATGGATACCATTTGTGAATACTTGCTGAGAATAGTCTTTAAAAAAATAATGTGTTTCTCACACCATAAATATTTATAACCTTTTATGAAATAACATGGAAATTAACTGTGAAAAACAGAACTTTTCCTCAAACTTAGCAAGGCCTAGGGAATTCTTAGCAAAAGAATATGCAGTTTCTACAAGAAAGAGTCTAAAGATCTACCTCAGACAGTCAATCTGCATCTGAGCTGCACCATGTGAGGCTGCATGTAGAGTTTCACCAGACTGAATACTCACCCATACAAAAAACCCTCAAAAACCTGCAAAGGTAACTTAATCTCACAGAGAAGGGTTCTATTTCCAGGGCTCTTTTTGTAGAAAAAGCCCAGCAGGAACTCATTAGCATAACAGACCACACCCAACAGCAGAAATTCATTAGCATATTAGGCCACACCCCTGATGACACCGCTCATTAGCATATTAGGCGCATCCCCATGTTACCAGAAGTGTAGTCATCCACCCACACCCACCTTTTGCTTCTTATTCTGTTTACCTTGTTTGTTGTCAAAACCCAGGGCTTTTTTTGTAGCAGGAACTCCTTTGCATGTTAGGCCACACACCCCTAACGTGGCCAATCCTAATGAGTGCCTGATGTTGGGTGTGGCTTATTATGCTAATGAGTTCCTGCTGGGCGTGGCCAATTCGGGAGCCAGCCAGAACTCCGTTCCTGTGCGTTCCTGCCCCAAAATAGCCCTGATTTTAGCTATGCCCATAACATGTTAGCATTCTTTATGAAAGTGTGACAGAACAGGCTTGGTCTAACTTACAGACCCTGTTCTGCCTGCCCCCTCTGATTTCTGGAGGGTGCTATTCCACTTCTTATCACTAGGGTGCACTGTCACCACCTGCTCAGTCTAGGGATCCTGAATGAAAGGAACAGGATTCTTAATCCCCCTCGCATTTCAGAGGCCTGGCCTCAAATCTTCTGCTACCCAGTGCCTGGTTACGACAGAGAAGAAATGCAACTTTGGGTTTTCCCCCTAGAGGGTTGGCAACAGGTACCTTGATCACTTCCCTCCCAATCTGAGAAATTAATAGTTTATCCAAGCGGTTGGAGGATTATGTGGTGCAGAAATTTAGGGCCACATCCAATGTTAAACAGGATTTATTAAAAAGAAAGTAAGTTAAAGCACACAATCACAACAAAAGATCAGCACATGGAAGAACAAAGAAAAGTTGGTTATAAAACTTACTCTAACTAGATGTCACCATCAAAGTAGGAACGTACAAACTTAAGAAAGGTGCAAAAGATTCTAAAGATGTCCCATTACCACAGGCTCCCTGCAGCCAGAGGGCCAGATTGCATGGCCAAGATGGCTCCTGGTCTGCCTAACAGAGCTCAGCAGTCTGTTCTCATCCAACAACCAGCACCAAGAGATCTCCCACTCCTGGGAGCAATAACTTTTCTTAAACCTCTGACTCCATCCATTTTACATTACTCTCTCCACCCATTTTGACCTGGTCTGCCCAGGTCACACAGGTGGACCCTGGGACACCCAGGTGCAATGCTCCCTCTATTTAGTTAGTTTACCTTTATTAGCATTATAAAAGGGAGAACAAGACAAATACATAAAATAATAAATCATGAATTAAAATGTCCCAAAATTACTGTATATTACTTTGTATAAGAACAGCAGCATATAAAAACTTTGCCACAGAGCCAGTTATGTTGTCATCAGTGTTGTTAAGCAGAAAAAAACAATCTATATGTATCAGGAAAATCCATAATGCTGGGTAAAATTGAAGATAAAAAATTTGTCTAATATTATTATAATGAGGACACTCTACCAACACATGAGGTACTGTTTCAACAGTTCCATTTAAACAAGGGCAATATCAGTAATGGGTATACCCAGAAATCTTCCAGTTAAAATTGCTGAAGGTAAATCATTAAGCCAGCAAGAGAAAAAGTTCTATAGAATTTTGGAGTCTGTAGTTGGTAGAGGTAACTAGGAAGAAGTCCTACAGTGGGAAATATTCCATGGCTAAGGGGAGCGCAGGTCTTATTGGCTGCATTGTACAGATTGGATAGCTCTACCTCCAATAATCTGTTCCTTATTTTTTGAAATGCCTCCGTTTTTTAAAGTAAAAGGAGAAATGGAAGATACTCAAGACTCCCAGTTTACTCTCAATGGTAGCTAACCAATGTGAAAACTCAGATTCCGTTGAAAGCTCATGATTGTAACTGAAAGAGTCGAGGTTATAATGCAGCCGAAGCCAATATTTAAAGGGCATAAATCACGCCCTAGTGGTCATAAGGTTTTGACCACACTCCAGATATAGGGCCACATATGAGACACAAGATGGAATGCCCAATATCTTCCATAAGAAGGGCAAATATTCCTGTTCAATTGACTTGTTTACTGCGTTAATCCATATAGGGACACTATAAAGTAATTGGGGCCTTATTTTCAGATTAAAGACTTTTAACGCAGCCAGTACATATTGATTCCCTTGATCAGAGAAATAAAAACGTAAGAGGTTCATGAGGTGCATCCTGGGGCACTCAGGTGCATCTGGAAGCCCTCCTGGAAGGCATTCTGGAAAATCTCCAGGAGTCACCTGGAGATTACTAACACCAATTCCCCCCCCCAGTCGGAATAACAAGACAGACAACAGTTTGGAAGTAAACAAGAGCCACTTTTATCATGACATTGCGGCAAGGGACCAGCTAAGCGAGCACGGAACAGGCAAGGCAGGTGTCACTCCCCTAACTAACCTCCTTGCCCTTTTCTTAGGTGGGTCACCCAGCTCCGGTCTTGAGCCATTGGCCTGGCTCGCGACCAGCAGCCCAGCGTACCTGGTTGCCCCCTAGGAGCGCCTACCCCTGAAGCCTTCAAACTTGCAGAGAGGAGCATACCCTAAGAGATTCCCAGAGGTGATCACCATTCCTCACCCTGGACCTTCAAAATCCAAAGGCAGTTCCTGATGACCCCCTGTTCCCTAATGGGGAAAATGCCATAAGGTTCTGGTTTATTGCCTGCACCAACCTGCCACAGCCAAGGCCAAGCCTCTGCTTTGGCCTTTGCTCCCCACTAACAACCCAAGGCTGACTTAATCCCTTGCCGCAAGTGCAGTAAGAATAACCCATTGCCCTTGTCTGACAAGTGCACCCAGTCAGCCCTATACAGGTCCTTGCTCGACCCGTATGTCGGGATGCGGCAAAAAATTGCCCTAAATCACCCTCTATGGCCTTTCTCATCTGGTGGCTTTACACCTGGCATGGTCGATGTAGCGGGGGGTCTCCCAAGTTACGCCACACCTGGCGGGGCAGAATAGCCGACCAGACTATCTGCACACTGGGCCACCTTGCTCTTTTTTTTTTTTAATAATATTTTATTATTTTAATTTGTCAATACAGAAATGCTTCAAATTATTAAAAGTACCTCAAAATACAATATTCTAAAACAAAATCAATGTACTTTATACAACTTAACAATATCACAGAAAGATTCTCTGTTAAGTGCAAAATTGTTGTCCTAATTGTTGTCCATCATTTGTTAGCTGACATTCCCATAGTAAATTTTACATCACTAGCCATTTGTGATAATATGCATTGGATGGGAGTATATCATGTGTTGAAAGGTAGGAGAATATTGGAAACCAGATTGTTTCGAATTTGGATAGGGATGTCTGATCTGTTTGTGCTCTGCGTATTCTGTCTGTGATTTTCGCCATCACAAACTGTTCCCAAATCTTATCATGCCAAGCAGTTAATGTAGGTGGCAGTGGAGATTTCCAGCATGTAGCTATTGTCAAGCGAGCTGTTGCTAGGAGTAATGCTATTATCTCTTTAGTTCTATTATCTATGGTGTCATCCCAGTGGTTCAATAACAAAGCCTCAGGACTAGAGTTGAAGTTGTGCAAAGTTATTTCAATAATTTGTTTCCGAACTTCCTCCCAGAAGTAACAGATCTTTGGGCACCACCAACAATGTAAATAAGTACCGATCTGCCCGCATATTGGGTTATTGTTAGAGTCTATTTTATATAATTGATGCGGAGTTATGTACCACCTAGAATAAAGTTTGAAAAATTGTAGTCAAACATTGTATATGCTAGAGCTATTGGCTGGAGAGGACCATATAATGTCTCAATCTGCCTCATTCCATTGTACTGTCAAGTCTTCTTCCGAACGATGTTGGAATGTGAGTTTTATCTGGCTCTCCTCCGTGACAATCACAATATATAATTTTGAAATAATGCCTTTTGGGAAGTGAGGGTAAAGTTTAATATTTTTTCCATGTTTGTTAACTCTCTGAAATGTACCCAACCCTGTAAGATAATCAATAAGATTTCTTAATTGGAAATACTGAAGCCAAGGTGCGCGTTTGCCCATTTTCTGGCCGAAGTACTGTTTATCCATTATTTTTCCTTTTTCTACTAAGTCGTATGGGCGTCTGAGATCAGCTTCCTTCCAGTCTTCGAAGGTATGCAGAATTAAACCAGGAAGAAACCAGTTTTGATGTGTAAATGCCGACATTTGAGAAATCCATTGGGGAAGGAGTTTCTTGTTCTGATCTCATGTTTTGATTGCTGCTAATACAAACATATTTTCCTTGATTGATTTCGGCCTTAAGTCAGGCTTGATCCAGGCGATTTCCTGAACGTCATAGGGAGCTGTATAAAGAGGTTCAATTTGTCTCCATTGCTTTTGGTTATCCATGTATTGCATTTGGACCACATGAGATATTATCCTGGCTTGGTGGTAGGCTTGTAATGAGGGAAAGTCTAATCCTCCTAGTTTAGCGGGTCTTTGCAATATGATATTATTTATTCTCAATTTTTTTCCTTCCCATAGGAAACATGTTAGGAACCGTTGCAAAATTCGAAAGTCTTTTTTTGTAATAAGAATCGGTAATGAGCGGAAGAGAAAAAGGAATTTCGGGAATTTGAAACTCCTAATTGAATGAAGCCTATCAGGCAAGGCTAACTTAAGAGAGTTCCAGTTGCTAAAGTCCACCTTGTTTTTGGAGTGCAAAGCATGATAATTTACTTTGGTCAGACCTTTCATTTTGAGTGGAATCATAATGCCCAAATTTATTAATTTATTTAATTTTCAGCTTATACACCGCTCTGACCCCGAAGGGTCTCTGAGCGGTTTACATACAACTTTATACCTAACTAGGGCCACATTTTTAATGGGGGGGGGGATGACCTACCAGCACCCAGGCAGCGGGCTCAGTTGTTGTTCAGTTCCTGGCTCAGTTGTTGTATTAGTTCCTGGTGGGCTCTTTGGTGCTTCACCTCCTGGCGTCCGGAACAGATCTTAATCCGCGGCTCCTTCTGGTGGGCTTCATCCGGTGCTCGGCAATGCGCCAGCCGCAGCTCCGGCTCCATCCCGCTAGTTCCACTGCGCCATGTCTCCACACCACCGCGCACCATGACTCCACCTCCGTCCAGCCTCTGCCGTGCATACATGCTGGGTCGCCAGGGTCATTCCACCATTGCCAGGGTCATTCCGCCATCGCCACCGCCACTGTCGCCACTCCTGCTGCACGTCCTCATAAGGAGGAGGGGTGCCCCCTGCCACCTAAGGGCAGGTACCCATTTTATCTACTTGCATTTTACATGCTTTCGAACCGCTGGGTGGACGGGAGCTGGGACTAGGGCCAGGAGCTCACCCTGGCCACGGTGGGTCTCGAACAGCTGTAATGGCTGTTCACTGTTGTTATGGCCAATAGATTAAAGACATTTATCTCGAACTACATTAAGGCAGATCAGACAGGCTTCCTACCGGGTCGACAAATTACAGATAACATCCATAGGACTCTTGATATCATCATCTACAGGAAGAATATCCAGGAGGAGGCTTTAATTCTTGCTCTAGATTTTGAAAAAGCATTTAATTCAGTGGAAACCTTATAAATCATCTCTCTCTTTAAAAAATGGGTTTTGGCAATAATTTTCAGAGGATGATACAAACAATATATTCAAACAATATTGGCAAAATAAGAGTTAACGGGACTTACTCGACCCCATTTAATCTCACGAGAGGTACCAGACAGTGCTGCCCATTATCACCACTGATCTTTGCTCTCACAATAGAACCTCTAGCTGAAAAACTTCATCAAACTAAGAGTTTTACTGGAATAGAAGTTAATGGGCTTGAACATAAGACAAACTTGTACGCGGATGATCTCACTCTGTATATTACTAATCCGTTATCTTCCATGAAGGCTATACTCCTTACTCTACAAAACTTCGGGGCTATCTCAGGCCAGTTAATCAACCATAGCAAATCTGAAGTATACCCTATCGTTTTTAAGCAATCAATGGCGGAGTAACTACACAAACTTTGCTCTTTCAATTGGATACAGGAAAACTAGAGACATTTGGCCACCTTGCTCTTATCATCGCAAGGTCAGCATCAGCTTGTAACATCAGGGCCCTGCCCTTCAATGGTGAGGCAGAATAGCCGATTAGACCATCTGCACTCCAGGCCACCTTGCTCTTATTATCGCAAGGTCAGCCTCCACTTGCAACACCAGGGCCTTGCCCTTCATGGTGACGCAGAATAGCCAACCAGACTATCTGCACACTGGGCCACCTTGCTCTTATCATTGCAAGGTCTGCCTCAGCTTGTAACACAAAGGCCTTCCCAGTCAGCATGTCCTCCTTGCCTGGTGGATGGCCCAAAGGACCATGCTGTGGCTGCAGATGTTGACACTTCATCTCGCCCCATGACCAGCAGCCCTGAAAGAAAAACTTCATTAATAACTTCAAACTTTGCAATTCCATTCTTAGATCACTAGGTTAAAGTCCACCACAAGCTCACTGATCCACAGCACCCCCCCCCCAAAAAAAGGCGACCTTGACCAGCCCTCGAGCATCTTCCCAATGCGGAAATCACCCATCTTCTTCTCAAACCCAGATGCCATGCTAGCATGGGTGAGAGATCACAGCTTGCCCCTAATGCTAACAGGCCCTTACCTCTCAGTGACACTCAAAACTGCATCAGATGGGACACTGGTATGGGCCAGACTTGCCACAAACCTGCTTCCTCCCTAAAGGTCAGAAACTGCTTACCCCCCTCTTATAAGCCCCCTGGGTGGAAAGGGCGAGACCACTATCCACCAAAATAGACCCCAAAGCCGGAGGAAGTGACCTGCAACTCAGCCGTCAAAAAGACCCCCTTTGTATGAGGCCAAAGAATCCTTCCATACAAGGAGGTTGTCCCATATACCCTTAGTCACCCTGGTCCTATGCTGTGAGAGATGGAGGCCCATCATGGAGTCACATAGTCTCCTAACAAATGCCCTGCCGGGTGCCACAACCTAGATGCAAATTTGAGGTGGCCAACTAGCTGCTGCAACTCACAATGTAATCGTTTTCTTCACCCTGGTCATGTCAATTAATTCTTTGCCGTGTACTTAATTTGTCAGCTGATTTGTCACCCAGGGAGCTTAAGTGACAGGGTGGGGTTTTACAGTTTTCAAAGCAGAACTTGCCAGATCCCAGCAGTGTTCCTGCTTGGCAAAAATTATATATATGTTGAGGCTTCCATTGGGCCCTAGCTGCTGCCATCAGGATATATTTTTCTGTTATCACTACATCTGGAAGCTGGTAACCCTAGAGTTCACTTTTAGCCTGCTATGGTTCCATGCATGTTGACTACTTCCAGTTACATTTTGGTGAAAAGGGGGGCAGTGGGGAGGTTTCTTGAGACTGGTCTGCTCTTCACTGCACCCAGTTTTGGAATCAAGTGGATATTCTACAACATAATTCAGGTGTCCTGTATTCAATTATCTTTGTTTCTTTCATGCTATTACTGGGGCAGACCAAGTTGTTGGCAACTGAGAAAAGCATGCTGGAGAAAGTGTACATTGTATGGGTTTGTGTCGTGGAACAGGAAATGAACCAGATAACATGCTAGACAACACTGAGGAGGTACCTTGAGAGATTTTCATTTTACTTCTTGGTGTTGGGAATGAAGGAAATGACTTGCCATTTTGAGCCCTGTGGCATATGACGAAAATTGGCCTATGCCATTGAGTATGATCAATACAATTAAAGGTAATTCTTAAATTTGACAACTGTGTACATGTAGCTCTCAAGGGCATTCTGCTCATCACTTTTTACCAAATAATAGTATTTTGAATTTGTTAGATACGATACTCGAGACAGCAGGTGAACAGTGATAACAGCTTTATTGAACACGAAGTCAGAAGAACCAGAACGAGACAAACTATGGAGCAACAGGCTCCTTTTTAAACAGTCCGGGCATGGCAAGCCATGTCCACATGTCAGATAAGGTCCAATCAAATACAGTACATAAAGACCAATCACTTTGCTTCCCTCCAGAACTTCCCTTGTTCTGATAGGTCGGTTTACAATACCTTTGTCAGACTCAAGCTCATACACTCATACATTCTTATTTCATACACAACAGAATTCCCATCTACTTTCATGGGCCATTGTCCCTTATTTTAGTAAATGAATAGATGCCAGATGTTTCAGCTATTTTACCTGTTTTATGCTATTTTTAGCATAATTAGAACATAAGTACAGCCTGCAGGATCAGAACACCGTACTTTTTCACACAGCAGCCAACCAGTTATCCTGGAGATATGTATTAACAGCATATGTCACATGAGGAAATATGCCAGGAACACACATAATTTCAAAAGGTTACATTCAGTGTTTTGTGGGTAGTGTTGTAATACAAAGGTTCCAGTATGGGTCACTTCTCAAGAATTTGATTTTATTTTACATTGTGAATAAAAGTTGATTACGTTCTCTCATTCTTATCTTGACATTAGTATATCTTTGCTAATGCTAAAGAAACCTGAACTGGTGATGATACTAAGATCCAGAAAATACTCAGAAAGAAATGTGGCAATTTGAGCTATAGAACCATCTAATTAGGCTAGCCTCAATAATTACTACATTAGACATGCCAACAAAATGACACATTCCATACATACTCCATAGGATTTACTGTCAGTGGGCAAGTTAGCTCTGTTAGCTCTAACACAGCAAATAATACAGTAGATTTAAAATGTGATAATAAAAATAAATTCTGGAACTAAGGCCTTGTAAGTGCACAAATTACAATCTGGTTCTCATGATTCTTGAGTCAATACTTGTGTGTTAGACAGGATATGTAGGAAGCAGGACAAAATGAAACCCACTTTTCCCTTTATTTTGCCTGCTTTCCCAGCCCATTCTAAGCAGCAAGCAATCAAGTATGAGAGTTGCAGGAGCAAACCCTGTGATGACATTCTCACATAGGGGTAAGTGAGGGAGAGAAAACAACATAGGGACATAATTTTGTGGCATCAGCACCAAGTAATTTTGCTTCCAGAGGATCACACAATCAAAGGGAGATGATAAAAGTTATCAAGCCAACTGATCTGTAAAATACCAGAAGCAATTTGTTGAGATGCAGACTTCTTCAGGTTTAGGTGTTCAAAACCAATCCAGTAGAGTTGCATTCGATTGTCAGATGGTAGCCCTAAGAGGTGGCCAAATCTCTCTGCCTCCCAAACAGCCAAACCATACATAAAAGCCATTTTGTACTTTCAAGAAAATACAGGTGGAAGATACAGGGACATGCATTTGAGTGATAAACTCCTGACAAATGGGTCTTGGAATAGATATGCTGACAGATTCTTATGCTAGCAGCACCCCCTCTGTTATCTACTGCACAGTGCATTAAACATGCATGCCACCTGATAAACACATCCCATGCTAAATCTGATAAAACTTTTACTGACTCAACCAGACAAGGAGCTGAACATGATAAACAAGCTCATCTATCTGATCCATCAGTTCTTCCAACAGATAAGTAAACAAGTGAACATGATACAGTACATCACTGTCATGTGATTAAGGTCATTCTTTAAGGAATTGCTTCGGAATTGCTTCTACCAAGTGAAATCTGAGGTAGAAGAGATGTTCCAGTTGCCCTGAAGGTTTTATTTTTTCCATCATGCTATTTTCCCATCTGAAACAAGAACCCTGAGTGCACATGAAGATCACAGTTCATGAGGCATAAGAGCATTACTCATCCTTTGCCGTCCCCGTCTTCTTTGACCTTCAATCTTTCCAAGCATCAGGGTCTTCTCCAGTGAGTGCTCCCTTCTCATTTGGTGGCCAAAGTATTTGAGCTTCAGTTTCATTATCTGGCCTTCCAGGGAACAGTCAGGGTTGATTTCTTTGAGGATTGACTGATTTGTTCTTCTTGCAGTCCAAGGGACTCTCAAGAGTCTTCTCCAGCACCATAGTTCAAAAGAATCTATTCTTCTGCGCTCGGCCTTCCTTATAGTCCAACTCTCGCAGCCATACATGACTACTGGGAATACCATTGCTTTGACCATGCGGACTTTTGTTGGCAGGGTGATGTCTCTACTTTTTATCATGCTGTTTAGGTTCGCCATCGCTTTCCTCCCAAGGAGCAGGCGTCTTTTAATTTCATGGCTGCAGTCACAGTCTGCGGTGATCTGGGATCCCAGGAACGTGAAGTCTGTCACTACTTCCACAGCTTCCCCTTCTATTTGCCAAGGAGTGATGGGGCCGGATGCCATGATCTTAGTTTTTTTGATGTTGAGCTTCAAGCCCACTTTTGCGCTCTCCTCTTTTACTCTGAGCAAGAGGCTCTTTAGGTCCTCTTCACTTTCTGCCATTAGAGTGGTATCGTCTGCATATCTGAGGTTGTTGATCTTTTCCCCAGCAATCTTAATTCCCGCTTGTGATTCATCCAGGCCAGCATTTCGCATGATGTACTCTGCATATATATTAAATAAGCAAGGTGACAATATACATCCTTGTTGTACTCCTTTTCCTATGCTGAACCAATCAGTTGTTCCATATCCGGTTCTAACTGTTGCTTCTTGGCCCTTATACAGGTTTCTCAAGAGACATGTGAGGTGGTCTGGTACTCCCATCTCTTTAAGGACCTGCCATAGTTTGTTGTGATCCACACAGTCAAAGGCTTTAGCATAGTCAATGAAGCAGAAGTAGATGTTTTTCTGGTACTCTCTTGCTTTCTCCATAATCCAGCGAATGTTGGCAATTTGATCTCTAGTTCCTCTACCTCTTCGAAACCCAGCTTGTACTTCTGGCAGTTCTCTATCCACGTACTGTCGAAGCCTAGCTTGTAGGATCTTGAGCATGTACTAGTCTTTCAAATGTGGTGTTTACTTAAATGTTTCCTGACATCAGCTTCACTCCAGTCAGTATAGGGGTTTTTTCCTGTTTATGCAGGGCTGCTAACTTCTGATAGGCTGCAGTTATGTATTAAAAACCTCTGTGTGTGTGTGTGTATGTGAGAGAGAACTAAACATAATCTATTTGTTTCACATTTCTTTAGTCACAATTGTGTTGCAGTAGGTCAACTTTCTGATATCAACATGCTGAATTTCCTCCAGTCATGGAATCCTTTAGGAAGGTTGGTGAAAACTAGCAGTGTTCCCATAGGGAGGGTGGTGTTTTACCCCACAACTTGAAGCCAATAATCTGATCTGTAAGGGTGAATTTACACTCAGACCCCTGTGAGTTTGTTAAATTTATTTTTACTCCGTATGAATCTTTCCTCACAGGTCTTCAAAAACAAGACCAAATGGGAAGATACAGCCTCACATTACTGAGAGAACAGGTAAAAAGAATGAGCACACTCCCTAGTTCCTCATCTACCCAGCAAGCCTGCCCCGAATCTGATGCTACCAGCCAGCTATGCAGAAGTATAATGTTCAAATAGGGCCTATGTAGATACAATTCAATGAGCACAGACTTAGGTGTAGTCTGTCATCATGGGAAAAAACCTTTATAATGTCATTATTTGTTTATGAGTTATTAAATACATTTGGTATGTTGAGCTGGTAGCTTTCTACCACAGTAATCCAACTCACCAGTTCCATAATGATTTCATGTGATCTTTTTGACTTCTTGTTGAGACCATGGCAATTAGAATTTTTACATTATGATATCATAGAAAAAGGGTGTATGGGAAGCCAGGGTATTAGATTTAGTGACTAGCAAACACCTGTGTATTCACCCCAAACATTTACACATTTTTGTAAGCGTCCCTGTCAAATTCTCAAAAATGCTCAACGGACATTTGTAAGTATTCAACAGGACTGTCTCGAGGGGTAAGTGAAATTCATTCTGGTCTCAGGATTCAATAGGCTGTGTAAGTGTGACAGGAATTCAGATAAAATTTAAGGGTACCACACAATTTCATTTGTCACATGACACCAAATATTAGTTACCAACAGGTTCTTCTGTGCCTAGAAGGACAAATAAACTGTCAGATGGTCTGTCTTCTTCCTTAGTTAGAAGAGAGACTTGGACCTTTCCCAGCCAATACAAGGATTCACAGTTGAATCACACACACTATTGGAATTCCAGGTTGGGTACATCCTTGAGATTTGTAGGTGGAACTTGCAGAGGGTAGAGTTTGGAGGAAATGGAGCTCAGCAAGGATGTGTTACCCTAGAGTCCACCATCTGAAGCTGTTATTTTCTCTAGGGGAACTGATGTCGGTAATGCTCAAGTTAGTTGTAATTCTGGAAGAACTCCAGGCCCTACCTGGAGGTTGGCAACCCTAGAACAAACACAAGACCCTATGTCAGGGATGGCCTATACAACAGCCTGTAATGTCAGAAGTAAACAGTTTCCTGTCCTGCCATTGCCAGTTCCAGGTTTTTAATATTTCTTTTTAAAGGTGATAGGCCCCCAGCTGAGGTCTATGTTGCCTGAAAATTACTCCTGCCAATCATCCTCAGGATGACTTCCTGCTTCTGTTGATGGGGAGTGTAGTTTTAACAGTCTTCTGAATTGTCCACCAGTACCTGTTCTGAGCATACATCAGCTCACCAACTGGCTGTGGAAGTAATGATGCCCAACTGTGCAGATGCAAAAACATTTTTATATAATAATATTTTTGAGTATATCTATCAATCTACATATACACAAATCGTTACCCATCTTATTGATATACTCATTTTCAACTTTTTTACACAGGTAATAACCAAGCAAAAAAGAAGAAGAAAAACTCCCTGAGGTTGCTATTTCAGCAACCCAATCCTTTTTAATCTCATTTAATCCCTCCTCTTTTCTTATGGCCCTATTTTACCCGTTAATTAGGTCCCCATACAACTTTCTCCAAAACTTATAATTAACCTTGATACATTTCATATTCTTCAGTTCATTCCTACATCAGTTACTACTGTCCATCTTCTTCTATTCCTGAAAAGAAAAGTTGAAAGGAATTGCCTCCAATTATGGGGGCTGAAGAGAAGAACTCTACAGCGGGAGGAAAAACTTCCTCCCTCCCTTTATTGGAGGTCTTAGGGGGGGCACACTCTTCACCTCCTTGCTACACCCTAATCTAAGTCTTATATAACATTCTTAATAATATTTAGAGTCTAAGTCTACTCTTATACTAATAAACCCAACTTTCAATTGTTTTTTCATACACACAATATAACCTAAGTATCAATGCCAGAACACATTGTTCCCTTCAAACACCTCTTTCCTTCAGTTTAATAACAGCCTCCACTAACTTTTTACCCATTTTCTCATTATGTGCTGAGAACGTTTTGTTATTTAAATTGACCACCAGGTGGCCGAGTGCTAACCATCTGTAAGGGATCTCTTTTTCTCTCAGTGTCTTTGCTGTTTCACATAGTCTTTGTCTCACAATAAGCACCTCTGGTATGACTGCATTAAAAAACCCCACGTATCTTCAATGTTCAGACCTTGTTTTTCTCATGCTATTTTTAAAAGTTTGTTTCTAGTCTGTAGTTCTTTGAACGCCATAATTATGTCTGGTAAGGCGCCTTTAGGGGCTCTTTTTGATATGTCTATTCGGAAGGCCGAGGTGATTATCTCTTCTGAAGTCTCTGCTTCTCCCGCCGATCGAAGAGTCTGCTGAAGCCATTTGTTTAGTTACTCTTTAAGATTTCCTGTCGCACAGAAGTTTGAGGAAACTCCACGGAGTTTTGCTTTTCTTTCTCTTAACCTGGTCTCCTGAAGAATAATTTTGTTCTTAGCCCACTTTTCAAACTCTTGTAGCTCCGATAAATCATCAGCCGCTTTTCTGGCAATTTGAAACGCGGATTCAGCTTCCCCCCCATCACTTTCTTTTTTTTTTTTTTTTTAATCCCCCGAAGGGTAGCTTTATTGATTTTTTATTACACCTACGTGACTACAAAAAGGAAAGAAAAGAGAGGGAGAAAAAATGGAAGGGGGGGGGGAAATAACAAACTAAAATAACAAACCCCAGGATACAAACAGTATAAAGAAAGAAAACCCACACTATAACTAAAAACCCAAGAAAGTAGGGTCATTAACAGTTAGTATGCAGTTAGTTATAAAGATTAATGCTTTCATTAAGTCAAGGAATTTAGGAGATTAGTTAGTCCATTTTGTTGTATATCTAATTTCTTCTCAGTGTGCACATAGACTTCTTCCAGCTCATCCATAAGTCTTTTTAGTTCATAAGTGCTATTTGGCAACTCTTAGCCGCAAGTCATATGCTTCTCTGGCCGTGCCTCCTTCTGCTCCAAGTAGGTCTCTGTCCGTCTCTTCCAGGTCAGCTGCCTGGCCTCCTCCGTCTTGCTGCTCTTCCTCTTTCTGTCCGAAGAATTGCTTCAACCATTCTTCTGCTTTTAACACCGAGTCGATTTTTTCTCTTTTGTCTCTATATTTGAATTGGACCCCTTCTGGAAAAAGCCAGGAGTATTGAATTTGGTTGATCTGAAGTGTTGAGATGAGTTCTTTGTACGCTTTTCTTTTCTGTCGAACCTCAAATGGAACGTCCTTAAGGACCCTGATACTTGCTGATCCCATTTGCAGGGGTTTGTCTGCTGTTGCTTTGAGAATATCATCTCTTGTCTGTCGTCGGAGAAATTTGACCACGATCTCGCCCGGCAGTTTGTTTTGCTTAATATATTTAGAGTAAGAACGATATGTCACTTCTATCTCTGCATGCGCTTCAGCCGTTGCAATGCCGAGCGATAGAGCGATTAGCTCAGCTGCCACATCTTTCAAAATTTCTCCTGTCGTCTCAGCCACCCCTTGGAATCTAAGGGTTTTATTCGCTTTGTCCATTTGTAGGTTCAATAGCTTCCTTTCGTGTAGATCCTGCTTTTGTTCCATCAGACCAACTCTTTTCTTCAGCTTTTTAGCATCATGTGTGGTCTCTTTAAGTTTTTCATCAGTTTGGATCGATTTTTTCACAAGCTCGGTGATCTGCTGTTGCTGTTTTGCCATGCTCTGGTTTGAGGCAGCAATCAATTGGTTAAGGCCATCGAGTCTTTCATGAATGGGCCGAAGCAGCTCTGTTAGTGTGGAGAAAACATCTCCTTCCTCCACTCTCGGACTTTGAGAACCACGCCCCCCTCTTACTCCTCTCCCTCGGACGCCGGCCATTTTCCGCTTTGTTTATACTAAAGAGTGCTTTTTCACACTTCTTCAGCAAGTGCTGGTTTATCCGCAAAAAACAGCTAAGTCTCTGGCACGCTTGAGTGATTAATTGTCTTCTCCCCCTCCCCGTCTCTTTAAATCACAGTTCGGTTTGTTTACGTCTGGGATTCCTCCCGACGCCGCTGAGGGTGGGGGGGGGATCGGAACTCACTTTTAAAGCTTCTTCGCTTGTCTCATTCTCCAGTTCCTTGACAGTCTGATCACAGACTCCTTTTAATCATGCTTCATTCGCTGACCCGCTTGCTTGTCCCGATCGGCATTCAGCTATGCTCGGTAAAAACCGAGCCTCTCAGGGGGTGGACCGAATGGGGCAGGGAGGAGCGCCTCAATTCCCCGGCTTCAAGCCGTGGAAGAGGTCGCCCCTCAAGCGCCCCCGGCTTGGAGCCCCACACTGAGGCTCACCTGGGGGTGCCACTTGAGGTGACACCCCTCCAGCACCCCTGGAGCGCGGAATGCCTCCCCCGTTCAGGAGAGAGCCTCCGCCATCGCTGAAGCCATAGACCGGAACCCCCCCATCACTTTCAATGATGAGGTAAGTTCGTCTAATTTGTGATTTATCGGGTCAATTATGAGCTTGAGTTGTGCAAATTCCTTCCTTAATTACCCAACATCACCACTCAACTTTTTAATCTCACTTTTCCCCCCTTCCTTTATTTCTGTTAGTACCTGTGTAATTGGAGCCTGGTAACTTTGGTCTAGCTTTCCTCCCGCTTCCGCCATTTCTTCAAACAAAGAGGTCTCTTGGTCTGATTCTTCCGAATCAATAATGTCTTTCCTCGGCAGTTTATAAGGTGAGTTTCTAGCTCCCTTTTTTCCTCTGGTCCTTCCCATGCCTGGCATTGAGAGTTTTTAGAAAAATTCCTTGTTTGTTGAGAAGCAAAACATTATTTTTCATTGGGGATAGCAGGAGAGTGTGAGAGCTGCCGCCGATCGGAAGGACAGCCACCATGCCCCCCCCCCATGCAAAAACATTTTTGAAGCAACAGTGCTTCAGGGACTTAGTGAAAGACTGGTGTTGGTACATAGACTGCCCTGATCTTAAACATTTGGGCCTTTGTTTTTGCCTGCAATGTCATTACAAAATGACACTTTTCCAGCAGCACCAATGTCACCCACCCTAGGTAAACTGATGTCACCATAGTGGCTGCTTCAATTCCATTTCCAAACATAAATGGTAACAGCATTATCATATTGCACATCATGACACATGAAACTGACTTATACTTAAGTAGATCCTTGGTCTACTGAAAAGTACTGAGACTTACTAGTGATTTCAGCTGTCATACTTTATTTCAGCTCAGAACAAGATGAGAGTACCCAGCTCGCAGGCTGGTTTATATGTGCACAAACCCCACTCCCCAAACACACCCACACATAAGTGATTGGCTATTTACAGTGGCCGAGAGTTCCATAGGATCTCGGCCAGGAGCCTAGCCTGCCGATAGGTGCCAGCTAGGATCCGCTTGTCCCATTGTTACTGAGAGTGAAGCTCAGTCACTTTGCCTGACCATGTGGCGAAATGTCTGCGCACGTGGTCTGACATGGATACATTACATCTACCAAGGTCATTATTGTTTACTCTGACTAGCAGCAGCTCTCCCAGGTCCCAGGTACTGGATTTTCACATCACTTGCTACCAATCCTTTTAACTAGAGATTGGCGGATTGAACCTGGGGTCTTCTGCATGCAAAGCAGATTTCTGCCATTCAGCCATAACCCCTCCCTGAGGGCAAGAGACCAGGCTTCTGGGAATTGAGAGGGTTAAAGCTACAAAATGGGGAAGGAGGGAAGCACAGCCATGGAAGAAAAGTTTGAAGGAAGAAAAATGTAAGAAAAGTAAGGGCATATCCTGGCTGTCCTGGAGGGGATACATTATCTTGTGTGAGAAGGTCCAGGGAAGAAATTGTTGCTATAGATGTATTATTACAAGACATCATTTCTTTGTGACTTCTGAAAAGGAAGGGTTTGCCTATATACACATTACTATAGGAAGGTCTCTTGCTAAATTTCACTTTGTGGCTTTCATTTCAACTTGTACAGACTTGAATTCCATTTGCAAGCTACTTCCTTTCTAACTTTCTAACTTAACAACAACAAAAAAGCTCCAATGCTTTAAAAAAAATGAACGTTTTTAGCCAGGCTGAAAATGTATATTAAAATTTTGCCCTCAGTAAAAGTTTACAGTTGAGTTGTAAACCCTTGAAAAACAATGCTTTTATAATGGAAATGATTGCACAGCCTGAAGAATAGAGGCTCCTCTGAGCATACCAATCTAATAAATATACCTGGCTGCCAGAAACAAATTTATGGTGGTTGTTTTGTTTTAATAGATGATGATCACTTCAAGCTGAAGCAAAAGTTTTTGCTTCTTATTGAGAACATTAAAATTGTGTTTCTTTTTTTAAAAATAATAATAATATAGCAATTAAAAAAGAATGCCCTAGAAGTCAAGAAAATGGATTGTGAATTTAAGAACTCAGAGAAAGGCTTCATTCTCAAGATTTATGGCAGAGCAATAAAATAAATTTGCTAGATGAACTGGTATTCTTTTGCAAGATTATTTGGTTTTATTTACTATTTACAGGCATTGATTTACCATAAGAGGTAGAGGTTGATTTTATTGCTTGGATTAGTTGTCCGAAAATGTGGTTTGGTCCAGCTATAAACAACTTTTAATGAACAAGCATATTGACTACAATGGCTTGAAAAATGCTGGGATGTGAAAATATGGAATCAATTCCTAACCTATGCTGTACCCAGAGCAAACCTTATATCTTGTCCAGTCTTTTTTAAAAATAACATAAATGGAATGGGGGCAGTCTCTGAAAAGTTTAGGAGTCCTAATAGAATCTCTAAATTTTAATGTTGAGCTTTCCACATTCAAATTGCAGATTTTACTTTTACAATCCAGCAAGGAAAATTACTATTCAGGAAGAAGTTAGTAACTTCAAGCATGTATAAATCCTACATGGCCCTTGCCTGCAGTAAAAACTACTGTGCTTGATCTGAGGAAAGCTGAGGATATATTGCATTACAATGAGGTAAAATCACCATATGTATTGTCTAGAAATACCTTGAGAAGTAGGACAATTTAGAAAACCAAGAATATTTACCTGGCTACTCTTAATGTCCACACACCCATGGAAACCACTAACTGGCATTTATTTCTGTGAAAACCTGTACTGTGTGGATCCATATTCCAGTGCCATAAGAGTGAGATTCAGACAGCTGGAGGGTCAAATACTTCATTGCCTGTGTAGATTGATTTCATGCTGTATGATTAATCAAAGTCCCTAGAATATTCAGCAGAAACAGACTGTAGGAGAAGCATCCTTTATGCAATTACCAAACGACTAACATGTTTACTGCTCAAACCTTGTTTCATCTGTGTCAACTATGTGTGGACAGGTCACGTAGGTGACCACAGGCATGGTATCTCAAAATGAAGAACTGAAGAAAGTACCTTTTAAACCTCTCCAGATTGTTTTGAGATCTCCTCTTCATCTTCCATCAATTGCTTTCTAAACTTCAGTAATCTCTGATCTGCTCTCATATCACACTGGACTGAACAAACTGAGTTGATGCTCAGGCAATTATTTCCTGAGTGCTAGTTCTCACTGAAATGATACGTCTTTGCTTAGTGTGTACCTTCCAGTTTCCCAGCTGAAAACAAAACAAAACTTCCTGCACATAAAAGTCTGGCATGTCAGGGAGAAAACAAGGATAGAACCTTTCTCTCTGGCATCAGTTATACCTGGAAAGAATCTTCTGGGTTTTTTTAATTGTTTCTATGTTTGTTTGGAGATGCATTCAATCATAAACCCTCAGCTGCAATCCAAAGTCCATGTTATCTCATGAGGACTAGATGTCTGCTCTGCTGAAGCAGTTTATGACAATGCAGAATGCTAATGGAGAGGGCCCTTAAGCTTTCCTTTAAAAAAAAATAAACTTCTTTTTGCATAGTGCTAAGTTAGTATGTCCCTTTGTGGCATCAGCAGAATTACAGGGAGATGATAGTGACATGTCTGGACTGTACCATTTTGGACTTCGGGTAAGGTCTCACACTTGAATGGACCTCTAAACAAACCATTATCACTTTTGAATGACACCTTGATGTGAATAGGTTGAATGATTTGTGAGCCTTTTAAAACTGATGATGCTTGCTCCTTGAGAGAATTAAAAGGGATTTCATAGCCTTCAAGTCATTCCCAAAGCAGAAACTTTCTGTACAAACAAAAAGAAAGCCCGTCTGTCATCACATCCACTTGAATTGGTTGGCAGATGTAGTTTTAATACAAAAAAGGCTCACATTTATTTACTTCATTTATTTACTTCATGTTAATTTATGCCCCACTTCTCTCCCCAATGAATACCAAAAGAGAATTGATGCATTCTCCCTCCTCCAGTTTACCCTCACAACAATCCTCTGAATTAGCTTAGGCTGAGAGCGTGTGACTGGCCCAAGGACAACTGTCAGACTTTCATGGCAATGTGGGGTTTTGAACCTGGTATGACAGACCCCTACTTCTTCTTTCTGAGGCATATTTTCCCACCAAAACACTGTTTCCCACTCTGACTGAGTAGCCTCTTAGTATGAATGAATGAATGAATGAATGAATGAATGAATGAATGAATGAATGAATTTATTACAGCACATAGCCAGCAATATAAAAACTAGCCTCTTAGTAGCATATTTGAATTATAGAATTATAACTTTTGGTGTGTCCCACACTGTGATAGGGAACTTATTTGGGTTTTGCCCTGGCTAAAGATTTTTTTGTAACTCAGCAGGATCCCTCTTATAAATCCCTTTGGAAATGACACTTGACACAAAGTTCAAACAGAAAGGTTGATTTTATTGAACAGGCACATCTGGATTAGGACTAGGGCAGGGGATGAGACGTTGAGATAAATTTGGTCGTTTATACAAATTATAATATTTTGAACAGGCAACAGAATATAGTTGAAGTTTATATACTTAGAGACTCAGTTCTTAACTGTGAGAGGTTTGTTTGTCTTGGAGATTTTTTTCAGCCGCAATGTGTCTTAATAAAATTTCATAAAACTATTTTAGTGTGCAGTCAGATGTGCATTTTAATCCACTGTTGCCCTGCCTCTAATTGATCCAGAGTATTTTGGAACAAAGAATATTGATCAGACTCACCCCTTTAAGTACTCTTCAAAGTGCTTTTACCCCATTCTTGAGTGATCAGATGCATATCAGACCTGGTAGCCAAGGAATGCTGCCGTCACCCATTTTTTAAAATAGTTTCTCCCTTGAGCATGCCCACAAGCACTGCTATGCCTCCTGGGATATGTAGTTCATAGGGCCATCTGCCATTTTTTAAAAAAAGTTTGTCCTGTGGACATATGTACAAGTGCTGATCAGCCTGCTGGGACATGTAGTCTCCCTCTCTAACTTTTTCAATTTACCCCTTCCCCAAGAAAAAGCTGAAGTACAGGGGAGTTTTTATTTGAAAGTTTTTATGAAGAAAACAAAGTTTAGAGCAGCCCCTGTGGGGGGAAGAGAGAGAGAGAGAGACAGAGAGAGAGAAGTGTGAATATGCAGTTGAGTGTACTTTGCTAACTAGTAAAAAAATGGCAACTGAAAAACAAAAGACCAGTCAGACCTGCCTGGCAGCTTGGGTGCGCAACAGAGTGATCAGACAACAGGAAATCCAGTTTGAAACCAGCTCATCCCAAAAGGACCAGACTTTCACAAGTATCAAATAAACACACAGTAAAGGGGGAGACGGGACACAGATGACATAACAGACAGATAGATGCTGCTGTCTGATCATGCATTTTAAATTCATAAGGGAACAGCAACGGCACCAGATTAAACTGCACATCTGATCACAGCCTTAGTTTCCTCGAAGTTAGCCCTTTCTTCCTGTATTTAAATACTACCCTTTTGGGATTATAAGGCCCCAGTCACACGGGAGGTTTTGCCCCGCAAGAGGGACGTATTGGGGGCACAGTAAATGGGCATGATCACACCGCAACATCTGGGAAGTGGCGCGCACCCGTCCCCGATCCGTCCCTTCAGGCCGGAACCGTGTAGCAAAAAAGAACCTGCAAAAGAGCAGGACTTACCTGAAACACCGCAGCAAGTGCGGCCATGGGATCGCCGGCACGCCCGTCTTCAGGAGCATTTGAGAGTCCTGGGTGAACTGCACATGTGCACACATGCGCAGCTGGCTGTCTTGTTCTCCCTTCAGTGGCTTCCCCTCCCCCGGCATCTGATCGTATCGGGGAGCAACTGCATGGTGGCTCAGGGGATCTGTCTGATCCCGCCGCCGCATGTCTATTTTGGTGCAGCTCTAAAAAGCCACACTTTGCCCATGCTTCCCCCCCCCCCATGTGGCAGGGGCCTAACTTTCCCTTTTTTACTCTTGAGGAGTCTAAGATCATTTCCCTTTTCACACAAACTAGGGGTCCCTTTTGAGTTGATCCCTCTGAATAACTGGATAAGAAATTTCCTCCTCTTTCAAGGAGTGATAATTCTTTTCTGTTTGGCTAGACTGGCAGTTTTCAACCTCATTTCCAGTCTCTTCTGTCAAACCTAGACCCCTGTTCTGGAGACTGAATACATGGAATTCAGCTAGGGCTGACACTTAGACTTTAAGTTCTATTTTCTGAACTTTTCCTCAAGTGTTGGTACACAGTAAGTGCAAGGAGTTGTGTCCCTTCACTTCTCAAGTGGCTTGTCTGTTTTCCTCAGGTTGACATGCACACTCCTCCTGACTGGTTATTGCCTAGCTAAAGTCCAAATTATGGCTGACTCCCTCTGACAAGACTGACTTTAAAAACTCTCCTCAGCTAGCACTGACTGATCAGAAAGAAGGGGCTGTACACAGGCAGCAGCCTATCAATGAAACTGCTTTAGAGTGAGGCATTAACCCCTAATCTCCAAGCTCTCTGAATCTGATGCACTAAGCATCCTGCTTTTGGAGGTCAGTTCATCATGTCTGGGTCTCCCAGATCCTAGGCCACCCCTCTAGCTGCTACACCACACTGGCTCTCATTCAATACAGATCAGCAAAGAAAACTCATATGATCTTTACTCCAGGAAGTGATCCATGATAGTCTGTTCCAGCAAATCTAAGTCCTAGTCTTATACTTGGAATGCTGTAAATTTCTCTGTGAACATGTTTAGCAGTTGAACTTACCTTGTTCCAAAGTAGAGATTAGATGTGAGCCAATCACTCAGTCTATTTGGTTCATGCCATGCAGCTGTGAATGCCAGCTGAAACAGTTTGCATCCAGTTTTCCCAAAGCTATGCTGATTCAAACTGATTGGTGGCCATTAGCATCATTAAGGAATACTCAGACAAACACCAAAGGATAGGCTTTTATTGGAGCACAGGATTTACTGATGACTAAGTTCAATTATTTGTGAGTGATCTAATTGTGTATTTTAAAAATTGCTTGCTGAGCAGAGCAGTTATGCAGCAAGGAAGGAGGTAGCAAAATTCAATCGGGCTGTGTAAAAATGTGCATGCACAAAAAGCCAATTGTACTGCACTACATTGTTAGTAAGGAATATTGTGAAAAGACTTGTCATACACCCATCAACTGATCTACAAACTGTAGAGCTGGTTGTCAAAAAATCAGGCCTCTCTTGCAACAGACAAAAAGGACACGAACAGAACTGGCAGATGTTTGAGCATCCCCAGTTTACACCTGCAGTAGAATGAGGTGGAGGAATTCTGAATGAGTTCCAGACTGTAGGTTGGGAATATCATGTTTGCAATGCTTTCCCATACGTACACTTCCTTGACATTAAACAGAAGCATATCAGGGACAAAGAGCCTACTCTAGCTCTTCCCATTGAGCGCTACTTTTCCAATTTACAGGGAATTATTAAAGGAGGGGAACGGTGAACATGGTATCCTGATACCGGAACTCCTCTAAGGATGGTTCCGAAGGCCCAACTTGTCTTATGTACGGCAGTGGGCGTGCGTGAGTAATTTACCCGTGTATCCAGAGGGCAGATTCAGAAACGAACGCTCCTATTTCCCAGGAATTGAGACAACACACTAGGTTTAATGAATAAATGTTGTCTTTACTAAGTAGTTCTCAAGCACACTAAAACAGATACATTCACAGATTCGCTCAAGCTCCTTTAGTTCACAGCAGATACAGAAAGCAAATAGTATTGAAAATAATAACTTCAACAAACAATGGGGTAACACAGAAGGATAGCGATTATACTTATCTGAGTTCCAGTTGAGAAGAAATCTCCTCAATTGCGAGAATGGGGACAAAAGTAACTTTAGGGACTCTATAAACACACGGAATGGTCCTGCCAGACATGTGCGGGTTCTCTCAGTGTGTTTCTCTTTTTAAAACCTAGTTTTGGGGGTTGGCTTAAGGCCAATCTATACCTAAAATTCGTCCCCTTCTCTATGTCTATAGGTCTGACGGGTTGTGACGTTCTACCTATATGGGAGTGGGGCACTATTCAAATTCTAGCCTAACTTCAAAGGGGAGCCATGTGGCAAGGTGTCAAAGTTGTATTCCCATGGCAACCTTTGACTTGCAGAGATGCCTGGTCCATGAAGGCAATAACGGATGTTGTTCTTTGTGATGCCAAACCAGATAGAGAGGGTTACATGTTGTCCCAAAGATCTATAATGGTGGGAAACCTGTTGTTCTTCCAAGTTCCCAAGCTGAGCTTAATGGCAATTGTCTTCTCTGTCCCAAGGCATGCCGGGAAGATGTGGGTATGCACGTGTTCATTAGCATAGGCAGCACAAGCCCTGCTCATCCAGATGCAGGCATGAGGTGCAAAGCAAGCAATTCAAGACGCAGCAATTCCCTTATCCCACATGCAGAAATGCAAAGACATTTTACAGACATACAGCATCATCATAGCTCAGATAATACATATAAAAGCACACATGGTAACAATCCCTCCCCGGCTCTCTGAAGTGGCCCAGTCCAGTGACCTCAGCCTTCTGCCACCTCACTGTTGCCTCATTTCACTACATGTCTGGTCCAGACCTGAGTGGCTGATTAAAGACTAACAAATGCATTCTAGTATGTGCTTGAGATGCTGATCTTTCTCTCAGCTACTTTTGGGCACTATTTTGGTCTTTTTAGCACCTGTACCAACACCCTCACATTTCCAGTCTCCTTAAGGGCCCCTCTCTCTCTTCCCGCGTCTCCTGGTCTTTCGAAGTGAGCTGCATTCTGCCAGTAAAAGATTCAACCCTCCCCTGTTAAAGACCAAAAATATTGTGCTTAGGTAGAAGACAGTAAATAAAACAACATGACAGTTCCATAGGATATAATGAATGTCCCTGTATCCTTCAGAGCCCTTTGCAGGACAGGCACATGAGCTCCAGAGAGCTATAATTTATTGAATTTTGATAAGGCACCCTATTCTATATTCATTAGATTCTTGTTTTCAAAAAAAACAAGTCTAGCCATATTTACCACACAGAAAAATCTCTGAACAAATGCACAGTAGCAGAACGATGCATCATGCTTACCTATGTTCATCCACCAAGAAGTAATTTTATTTACTTTAGCAGGTCGCCTTGTCAAATATATATATCTTAATCTCCATGGTTTTTCTAGTTCTGTTCCAATGTTTTCTTGCAAAATTCATGTTCTCAAAAATGAATCATTGATAATACTGAGTCTATATATGTACATAGTCTGATACAAAGATATTTTGTTCATTACACCATTTGTCCCATTACTGCCAGTGAGACTTGGGTTTTATGAAGGATCACATCTTGTCTTTTCAACATCTGTCCCCAGGAAATAGGGGAAGAAGCAGGGGTGGACTAGCCCTTTAACTTAATGGGAAAGTTCCTGATAGACCCCTGCTGTGGAGCTCCATTGGTGCTAGGGGCTGTTCTGCTCAGCTCAGCTGGGTCTGGTGAGTTTATCTGCATCCATCATGGTCACTGCTGCCATCCAGAAAAGCTGCTTGGATCCAATCCAATGCCTATCCTAGGAATCACAGGACCTGGGTAGACAAAAGCCATGTAGGACAGAGGCTATAGTAAGGAAGGGAATTAGGTGCTATTGCATGAAAAAGCTTGCTGGATCTGACCCATTATGCACCAACAATGTATAAATACTGTAAAAATTATACATAAGCGGTGTACCACATACATTGGTAATAGAAATGCACAATAGAAAACCAGCATTGAAAAGCAGAGGACCAAAGCCATTGACAAAAAGATAAATTAATACAATCATAAGCAAAATAGGAGATTTGTTCATCCCTAATGAGAAGCACATCCCGACTACTGGTTTTCTGAGAAATCTTTTAAAATGACATATCTGTGAGCATCATGTACCATTTGATTCTCACAAAGATGGAGTCGGATCAGACCCTTGGCTGATGAGGAGCCCTGTCCTCTTCTGTCGCTCGACAGAATCTTTGTTGACTTCACTACAATCACAGCGTCTCTGAAAAAAGCAGATTTGCGTGTCCAGAATGTATACACTAGACACTTTCAAGTGAAGTGCCTATTGCTAAGAGGAACTCTGCTCAGGTAAAATGCTTTCAAATTTAACTGTGCAATCTTGTCACTTGAGAGCAATTACTTGCTATTTTCAAATCAATTTTAGATGGCCGAAGAAAACAGTGCTGCTCTTCCTAATTCTAGTAATAGAAGAACCAGTTCTAAGGTGCCTGATTTAGATTTAATGGCCTAAACGCTTCATTTTTTTTGTCTGCTAGCATGTGCAATTGTGTCAGTTGAACCCATCTTCCTAAAGCCACAGACAACAGACAAACTTCACAGCAGGGTCATTTCAAAGCACTATGCCCCTTTCCCTTAAATTGTAGGGGTGCTGTACAGATTTTCACTTGGAAAGTATTCTTTGTAAGAGATGGATGGTTCTT
>NW_015176025.1:254599-294874 GCF_001447785.1 Gekko japonicus | reverse complement strand
CAGAGAAAAGTGGCAAATACAAAGTAAGATAGTTACAGAAAGGGAATATTTGTCCACCTTCCAAGCAGAGACAGTTCGACCAGTTCTTTCCAGCAAGATAAATTGACCATCAAATTATTTGTGTCTGCCAATTACATGTAAATCAGTAATACAATGCAGGCATCAGAGCCACAAAGGCTGTAATGGTTTGAATTAAAGAAGGCATCCTACCGACAGGAAGCCTGCTGGAAAGGTACATTCTTGTTATTGTGGGACAATTTGACCCATTCAGCAAATAAACTATGACTTACAATTTACAATGTTTACCACTCAACTCATGGTACATGAATTGAAATGTCAAGCTCAGTCCCAGCTCTCATCTTCTTTTAAAAGAAGAAGAGAATAGGCTAAGGACTCATCAACACTGAAGCATCACATTTCAGCACTGCAGCACATAATCGGGAACAGAAAACCAGCATGGAAAATGGCACAGCTTCTATTGGTCCTTCAGGTGGAGCAGGGGCAACAAATCCCAAGAGCCCTGATTAACCTGAAGGCTCAGAATGTCAGAAAAGATGTCACCAGTCAGAGGCTATAAAATTCAGTGGCTTCTTTAATGTGGGTAAGGGCTGTAAGACCTTCAGATAATTGCTCCTTCACCTTCAGATGCCTCGTGGGGAACACATACACTGACCCAAGTTCCTTGAAGGAAGGGTAGGATATAAATGTGAGAGAATGAATGAGGAAAAATCCATGGTGCACAACAGCTATCTAATGTCCTGTAATTTGTTTTCACACAGTGTTTAGGGTAGGAATGAAAATGGAACCTTCATCTGAGGGCTCACATTGGTTTGGATCCAGACTAAATTTTCCCACAGCAGAATGGGTCTTTCCTGCATCCCCCTCCCCACTTCAATGAACTGATCGCCACAAAATGCTGTTATTGGGGGGATAGGGGACCCTAAGGAATTGCATCAGGGGATCTGCAGTATGAAGGGGGAATTGGTGGAAAGTAGTCTGGATTCAACTCAATGATTCTTGGGATCCCTGTACAGGCGGACGTATCGTTCCCTGCCCCCCCCCCCTGCTGAAACTTCATTTAACCACACACATTAGAGGTTTCTCAATATGCCTAAATATATTTTCTTGCCATTAGAATTGATGGTCGCAGTTCAGGTTTGGAACATCCAGAACGGACACTGTGTTAGAACCCATTATTCAGTCATTTATTACTTAAAAATCTGTATATGCTGGCTCTCCAGATACCTGTCTGAGGAAACTGACAACTAAAACAATACAACAAAACCAACAAGCCCGGGTGTAAAAAAACTAGAGATGGGTTGATTCGTGGTTTGTGGCTGAACCATGAACTGAGCCATGAACTGATATGCTGGTTCATGGACCAAAATGATTCGCATCAGTTTGTGAGCCATTTAACCTGCTGAGTAGTTTAAATGGCTCTGTTCCCTGTCACTCAGCCATTTTTCATGAAGAGCAGAAAGCAGTGGTCTAAATAGCTTGGAGCCATTTCAACCACTGCTTTCTGCTCTTCATAAACTGCCATGAACCACGACAAACTGCATCAAAATTCATGGAAGTTCGTGACAGCTCTTCAGGTTACAAACATCGCTTTGCTGACCACAAACCAGCCAAAATCCATGACAAACTTTAGTTTGTGAGCCAGTCTGTGCCCATCTCTAGTAAAAACAGCAGAAAAAAAATGCACTTGGCAGCCTAAAAGGACGTATACAAAACAGGTTAACATTGGATCATAAAAACAGCTTTCAAAGATTAACCCTCTTGCTTAAAAGCCTACACAAATAGAAATATTTTGGCTTGGTGCCTAAATGAGAGTAGGGAGGGCATTCCAAAGGGGAGGTGCCACCCCTGGAAAAAAAAAAAACCCCGTCTTCTACTTCTCCCCTCTGCAGGCAGGGGCCCAGAGTGCAAGGCAAAGAGTATCTTAACTGGTGAGCTAGACAATTCCAGAAGGTTTGGTCTGAAGCCAAGCAAGGTTCACAATCCTAATGCAGGGCTATAATTTATTGTCTATCTCATGTTTTGGGGGTTTCTTTGTTTTTTTAATATCCCCCCCCCAGCATAGGTTGTGAGGCCAGAATAAGCCCAGCTGTGGTGGAAAGCACCCTTGGGGGTTATTTGCAGGGGAGAAATCATCAACCCTTTTAGTTTTACCCTCCAGATGCTTCTTATATATTTATTGACTTCCTTTATACATCCCCTTTCTGCCCCAAGCAGCTTGCATCATTTTCCTCTCCTCCATTTGCTCCTCACAACAGCCCTGTGATGTAGGTTAGAGTGAGGGTGTGTGACAAACCCAAGGTCGCCCAGCAAGCTTTCATGGCAGAGTGGGGATTCAAAACTGAATCTTCTAGCTCATAACCAGGCACTAACCACTATACCACACTGGCTCTCCTAGCATTCCTACTAATCAAGAGATATGTGCTTAGAGGCCATGTATTTCACAGCATAATACAGAATTCTACCCTTCTTGATTATTATGCTTTACTGGATAAGAACAAAGCTGGTTAAGATCATGAGATATAAATCTTTTTACAAAAGCAAGTGAATAAATAATCCAGTCTAAGGATCCAGATCATTGTGCTTAGCTGTTAAGCATTTAAAAAATCAGTTAGAAGTATAATTGACTTTTTCACTCCAAACCCCCCCCCCCCAGGTACTGGTCACCCTTTAAAAATAATTGGGCTTGAAGAAGACCTACAGATGTATCTGGAATATAGCCAGTTAATTACATTCCTTTGTCAAGGGAAGCAAACTCTGCCGTATATATCTAATGTGCCTAGAGCTAGCTATAAAAGTCCCCCTTTATGGGATATTCCAAAGGCTCTCTGAAATAATAATATCCAACCCTTTGCTCTTCACATATGGGACCATAAAGGTGGTTATACCATCAATAACCTCCAACATTTCAAAGGTTAATGGTGTGTTAGATAATGAGGTCCACATAATGGTGTATAACCAAAGCCTACAGAGGGAATTTCCTGGTAGTGGCAGCTGAGCAGGGCTTTGTAGCTCACTCTCTATGGCAAGGCTTGCTGGGAGCTTGGCAACACCCTATTCCTACTGTTGCAGTCTGCCTCAGTGTGTGAGCCAGGGTACTATCTATGCCCATTGGCCACCTATGGAAAGAGTTTCTGGAAGAAGTAAGAAAAGTGCCTACCCTCCTGAGATTCACATCTGTAAGGCTATAAGTCAGCTGGGGTTAGCCATATGCCCTATACATTTTTTTTAAAGCCATCAGCTACAGTGTGACAACACTTCTGGGGAAACTCAGAAGTGATATCTCACCTCTCAAGGAATTTCTGCAAATTCTATGGTTTCACTAGCCCAAGGTCAACCAGTCAGCTTTACAGCAGAGTGGCAAATAGAACCTAGGCAGTGTTCCCTCTAAGCTGAGTTAGTGTGAGCTAGCTCATAGGTTTTTAGCCTCGCCTCACACATTTTTGTCTTAGCTCAGGAAGGATGGCTCCAGAGCAAACTAATGTATGCAGTAGCCAAATGGCTTGCCCACAACTTTAATGCCAGTCGCTCACCAAGTAGAATTTTTGCTCACAGCTTAGAGGGAACATTGAACCTAGGTATCTCTGAACCTAGTATGACAAACAAACCACTTTACCACACGGTTTCTCTTTAAATAAAGTAATATGTCGCGTGCATCATTCTTTTTGAATGTATTTATTTCTATTTAATTTTTTTCCAAAAGCACATACTTTTAACATCATGTTGCCTGGGCACACCTTTAAAAATCTGCTGCTCTGTCTCTGCAACTTTGAAACCACAGGCCTTGGCTAACAGACGGAAGCCAGACAAACTTTCTAAATAACTCCTTATTATGGATTTGCCCAATATGGAGTAATAGCTCTTTCAGGGCAATCATGATGCATTATCCTGAACATCTGCTTGCTGATGTCCTCATGCTGTGGATCTAAAAAATTACAATTTATTATGTCAACACTTTGCCTTATTAATGTTTTATGAGGCATTAGATTGTCTCTCTGTGCCAGAAAATTTCAAGAACAGAGGTCTCAAAAGTACTACAAGAGAGATCACAGGGACCTATTGCAGAATGAAAGAAAGAACGTTTGTGTCCTTAATACTTTATGGTTATATTCAACAGGAGGTGGAAGAGCTAGCAAAAAAAATTCACTTTCTGTTTTCCTATTTATGTTCATACTGATTTCAGGATATAACAATCTACGGGGCATATTCTGGATCTATTAAAAGATCTTTTCAGAGGTTACAACCACACATACCCAAAGCCAAAAGAGAGCACACAATGCTCCCAATAGGCATGGTGACCACTTCATGCGAACAGGACAGTGCATGGATCCTTCATGCCTGTACCACATCAGTTCACATGAACAAGAGTCCTAATTTGTTAGGGTTCATGTGTACCAATTCTGTATGCACATGGGAAATGCATTGTTCAAGTACACATAAGAAAGTTACATATTTTTAAAACTATCCTTCAGATTTATGCTACACAAGAATAGGGAAGAAGAAAATAACTTTCCTGATAATCTTTGAGATGTTGACATTATTGGTGTACAGTGCAAATGGTTTATAATCTGACTCTGATCACAACCACACAGCAATAGGCTATTTTTCTCAGGCACAGAGGGATTAAGATAAGGTCCCTCGCCTTGGAGCAATTGTTTGCTTTCATCAAGGCTCATTCACAGGGCTCTGCTTGCACAAACTGAAAGTGTATTTACATATCTTCTTAAGCAAAATTTGCTGAGATGTTCTTGATTGGAACCCCATCACTCACCAATGTCATTTTCAGAATTTCACAGACTTAAATACAGGCTGAGTTCAGACTGGCAATTTGAAGCCCTAGGGAGTCGTGGCAAAGAAAACCCGGAATGGACCTGGAACGGCTTGGTTGCGGTATTCCCATTCACACTTTAGCAAATGAAGCGGGAGGATACCGTGGAGGAAGTGCAAGGGAGCGTTCACACTGTTGGGCCACCCTGGCAGCCTGTTAGCAGTTGTTTCTGCGCTGGGTTGCATGTGCATGGGTGCATGGGCACAGCAGCAAATACGCCAGGATCACGCAGGCGCCAATGGCGCTTGCCCACAGACACAGCTGGTGCCTATTATCAATGACTGCGGGTTGTTCCCGCCTTAGCAGCGCTTGCGTTCACAGGGAACCAGAATCAACGCACTCTATACACGGTTTGCTACCAAACTGTGAGGCCAATAGGTCTCTCGGTTACTGTAAATAGCCTATTGGAAGTGGGGTGTGTGTTTTGGTGGTGGGTTCTGAGGGAATATAAACCGGCCTGCGAGCCGGCCCCAGTGTCTTGTTCCTAACTAATAAAAGTATGCTTAGCTGAAATCACTCTCCGTATGCATACTTTTCACTGGCGATGAAGGTGGGATTCCCACCCCCATGAACAATGACCCAGACGCCGACCCGAGCACTGCATTGAGCCCTGACGCCGAGACCTCCGCGAGCCGCTCCACTCCGCAACCAGAGTTCCGGCTGCTGCTCGCCGCTCCGCTCCAGGCTCCGAAACTCGCCCTGCTGACCCCGAGAGCAGCAGAGCTCGCCGCGCCGCTTCCTCTGCCGCCGCCGTTCCTGAGCTACCCCAGCCACGTGGCCGCAGCACAATGGCTACCACCCAAAGCAACATCGCAGCCTTCGACATCTCCCGCCCCACGGAGTTGGAGACCTGGATCAAAATCCTGGAAAACTACTTTGACTGCCACGGCATCACGGATGAGGGGAAGAAAAAAACTCACCTCCTGCAGTTGTGTGGCATGGGCACCGTCCTACTGCTCAAGGACCTCATCGCACCCAAAAAGACAAAGAATGAGCCCTACTCCCCATCTTCAGAGACCCCTTGGAGCCCAATGGGGCCAGCTAGTGCCATTGGGCCTTGCCGCCAGCAGCGCGCCTGCGGAGATGGTGTGGGTCATCGCCCCCCGCCTTTTCCAAATGCCCGTTGCTTGGCACAGCCTCGCCCGGGGAGGTGACAGGCCCTGCTTTGGGGGGCGGCCCCGGCCCCATCTGGCCTTGAGAATGGCGGAGGTGGCTGCGCTGGCCAATGGCCCTCCACTGGCCCCGGCTGGGCTCAGCAAGGGGAGAAGCCGCCAGACTGTCTTCGCCCACCCCCCACCCCCCGGTCTGGCTTCTGAGGCTGTACAACCGCACCACCTTCTCCTGCCCGCCCAGAGAGCTGGACAGATGGGAGAAGGCCTCCAAGCCCCACCCCCCTCTGCGCCACCTTCTCCTGCCCGGAGAGCCGGACAGATGGGAGAAGGCCTCCAAGACCCCCCCGCCACCTTTCCCTGCTGAGCCGGGCCGGTGGGAAGAGGCCTCCTCCACCCCTGCAGCACCATTTCTCACTCGCCCACAGTGGCAGCCAGGTGGGGAGAGACCTGCTGCAGTCCCTGCAGCACCTTTCCCCACTCACCTACAGCAGCGGCAGCGGCCGGGTGGGGGGGCGCTGACTCGGAAACACATGCCAGCAAGGTAAGTTCTGGGGTGCCCCCTTCCCTCGCCCTCCCTACCTCTCTCTCACCTCTGCCTCTTCTCTCTCTCCCACTCTCCCATCCTTCCTTTACCTTCTATCCCTCCCCCCCATCCTCTACTTTCCTTCCTTCCTCCCCATATCCTTGTATTCTCTCCCTCCCCTTCTTCCATCCTCCCCATCTCTCTGCATTATTGCCCTCCCTCCCTCCTTCCCCCCCTCTTTCTCTTCCTCCCTCCCTCCCTGTCTATCTTGGTAGACCTGGCCTCTGGAGAGCAGGTCTACCCACCCCATTCTACTGTATTGGTAGACCTGGCCTCTGGAGAACAGGTTGCCCCCTCCCCAGTCCACTGTCTTGGTAGACCTGGGCTCTGGGGCAGATGATGCTCTGTCTTCTTGGTGCTTGGGGGGGGGGGGTCAACAGTGGGAGGGCTTCTAATGTCCTGGCCCCACTGGTGGACCTCCTGATGGCACCTGGTATTCCTGGCCAGAGTGTTGGACTGGATGGGCCTTTGGCCTGATCCAACATTGGTGTCTCCTATGTCCTATGTCCTAAAAGTTCATTCAAAGGTAACAGGAGTAAACAAAATCACAAATCAAAAATAATGAACTGCACCTGCATTGTAGAAGTGGAAACGCAGCCAAGCAACATCCTGTGTGCCAAATATGTGATTGATGACTGGCCAGACAAAGAAAACTGAACTGAGCATGTCTACATGATGTCAGTGATGATGTAAAGTGAGGAGGAGCCAGAAGAGTATATAAATCTGCTTTCTGTATTTGCTCTCTGAACACCCACGAGCTGTGAGGTGCTTCTTTATTCGAATAAATACCTTTGTTACACTTTACTGCCCGGATGATTATTTTAACTGTGTGGTTTATTGGCTAGCCACACAAGTCAAAGAACCTTAGCGCCTTTAGCGTATTGGCAACAGTAGGATTTCTAGACCCTGGTTTTAAAGAATTGTAGTAATTCCTTTTTAGGAGTGATACAAAAAAAAAAAAAAAAGCCCCTTGGGGAATTTAGAATAATCTTTCACTTATTGTTTCCACAAGGTGAATCAGTAAATGTGAGATTCCTGAGGAGCTATGCTGTGCCTGGTATACATCTTTTGATTCTGCAGTTGCCATGGTGCAGTCCTGTGGGAAGGTAACATGGTTGGGGAAGTTCAACATTAAATCTGCATTTTGGCTTCTCCCTGTGCATCCCAATGACTTTAATATGGTAGGTTTTCAATTTGAGGAGCAATTTTATTTTGATAAGGCATTGCACATGGAATGTTCAATTTCATGCTCAGCTTTTGAGCACTTTAGTACCATTTTAGAAGGGGAGATTAAAGAAAAGTGTGACATGTGCACCCATGTTTGGTGCACATGACACACTATTTGGATGATTTTCTGTTTGCTGGCCCAAGAGAAATTGGGGAATGTGCTTTGCTCATGGTGAGCATTGCAGAGTTGGCACAGGAACTGGGAGTCTCTCTAGACATTTGTCACTTTTAGATGTAGAAACTGATATGAAGGCTGAGGCTTGCAGGCTTCCTCTAGACAAGCTACAGAAGTGAGCTGCCCTTTTGAGGGTGGTTTTTTTTGTGCAAGTAGGACATTTATCTTATAAGAGATGCAGTCTTTGATAGTGCAGCTTCATTTTGCATGCAGGTTGGTAGCCCTGGGTACAGCATTTCTTAGATGCATGGTAGATGCCACAAAAGGGTTTAGGGAAGCCCACCATCAGATTCATGGCAAGATAAAGGCAGATGCCTTCATGTGGTTGCATTTCTTATAAACCTTCAAAAACGTGTATTTTTGGAAGCAAGCCCACTAAGGTGGTCAGGATTTTCAGGTCCAGTTGGATCCTACTTAGGGGCATTGCTTTGTCTTATATTTTTTGGATCACTGGTGTGCACAAATATGGCCACCTATTTTGGAGCAGCAAAGTTTGCTGTCTGATATGACATTTTTATAACTTTTTCTGATAGCAGTGGCTGTCTCTTTATGGGGTGGTGCAGCAAGGAATTCTTTAGTCCTTTTCTGGTGCAACAATGCTGCTGTGGTGCAGGTTGTCAATGGCCAGTCATCATGCAACCTGAGGGTAATTGATTTATTCAGAGAACTGGTGCTGGTTAGGGATGGGCATAAACCAGCTCATGAACTAACATTCATGACAAATTTTGATTAGTTCATGGTTAACAAAATGAAGTTCATGGCAGGTCAACCAGGATGAACTTTCCATGAATTTTCCAGCTCTTCATGGTGGTTTATGAAGGGATACATTTCCAGATTGTCTCTGTCAATCAAAATGTTTACAAAACTTCAAAGCAAAAGGGGGCAGAACTTGGAAGGCATGTAGAGGAGCATCCTGGGGAGGTTCCCTGTGACTTTGATATCTCTAGCTTGCACAGAACCCATTCTTTACACTCCTGAATTTGCAATCATTTAGAAATACACAAGTTCAGGAGGTTCAGGAGTGTATAGAACAGGTACTGTGCAAGCTTGAGTCACCAAACTCACAGGGGATCTCTGGATGACTTTCCTATAACTGCCCTCCACGTTTGGTGAGGATTGGATATACAGGATCTGAGTTAGAGTCCCCCAAAGAAGGTGCCCCAGGAAAGTACTTTCTGGAGAAATGACAGGCGGTCATTTCCCCAGAAAGCACTTTCCTGGGGACACGTTCTTGGGGGGAGGGGGCATAACACAGACTCTGTAAACCTAATTCTCACCAAATTTGGAGGGCAGGTAAAGGAGAGTCAGCTGGAGATCCCTTGTGAGTTTGGTGTATCTAGCATGCCAGGGGGAGCATTCTACTGCACCACAAACCTCACAAACCAAACCAGTTTATGAACCTGGCACACCACAACCCATGAACTGAACCACATTTTCCCGGTTTGTGTCCATTCCTAGAGCAGCTGTGTCTGCAGTTTAATATTCTTTTAAAGGCATGGCATGTGCCTGGTCTTGATAATGGTATAGTGGATGTGCTGTCTCATTTCTAGAAACAGTGCTTCCAAGAGTTGGTGCCTGGGGCAAAGAGCAACCCCCTTCTGACATCCTAGAGCCTCTGGTGTCTTGGGCAGTTGAGGCCTGAAGAGCAGTGACAGTATCCCTGGCATGAGGGCAGTTTATGTCAGGAAGGGTCAGGAATTTGTATGCTTCAGAAGACCTCAAAGGCCCATTGTTTGGCAATTAGAATACTGAAGTCATACCTAGCAGCATTGGCATTTGAGGCAAAGGTTTTGTGGATGCAATGGCCAATTTCAGAATGCAGAGAATACTGGAGGGTTGGTCTCAAGAGACCCCTGCAGAGTGAAACTCCAGGTACCCTTTCACTCCAGGGCTGATGAGGTTGCTGGGCAGGGGTATGTCAGAACTGAAAGTTGTTCTTACCAATAAAAAAACCCCTGGAGACAGACTTCTTTCAGTGAAGCAGAAATATCTTTTATTGAATTTAATACTCTTGCAAGAGGGTGCACAGCTCAAAGAACTGGACTCCCCCAATTGATCCACTTGCGAGTTTAAATACATTTTGTGACCCGACGTAAGGAAATAAACAAATGCTGTGCAGCTTGCCATTGGCTGACAAGAAGCACTTACAACTACCAATCCCGAACACCTAGAGGCACCTTGTGCCCTAACGCCCCTTTTGACAGTTCTGCTTTTCTTGGTGGAAACCCCCTCCCCATTCACCACGGGGTTCATTCTTATGTCACTGAGGTCAAGTCTCTCTTCAGCCTTTACTCAAGATTTATTTTCTAACAGTCTGTCACAAGCTTCTGTCTGGAGTGACTGTTTTCACTTCCGTCATCTGATCCCTCGGTCAATCAGGACCTTCAAACCACAAGATGTTCTATCTTCGGGTGTATACAGCCATCACTTTCACAATATTTTCATTTTTCTAAAATACTTTCTTCCTGCATGGTTGGCAAAGGCAAATAAGTGAAAGCAAACATGATTATATATGAGCAAGCTATAGAATATATTTCATTTAGCCATATTGATTCTTTTTGCAATGTAAAAGCCCTAGGTACTTTTCCTAGCTATTTAGCAATAGCCTTGCAGAGTCCTGCTGTCCCACAATATTTCCGCTTTTTAGTTAAAGGTCAATTTTACTTCTGAAACAGCCCCAGACTTTTGTCTGGATATAGTTCCTCTTTTCTAACCTTACTCCATAACTCACAACACCCCACCACGTGTCTTGGAACAGGCCTTCTCGTAAAACAGGGACTTTCCAGACTGCAAGATGTTCTCGGCAGGCCTGTCTTGGCTTTTGACAGACCTGCCTGTCAGAGCCAAAGGCCAGGTTCCTCATTTTCTAATTCCTTTTATCTCAGTTTCATAGTTAAGCATTAATCAATTGATTTCCAGCAATATATTTCTAATACAATTAAAAACAAGGTTTTTAAGATCAGAAGCCCCTTACTGCATTTCTTACAGGTACAAGGTACATTGTGTTGGCTGTTCCAAGTTGCTTCTTTTCCAAGCAGCGGCCTTGGTCACATTTTATGCTGCATTGAGGATCAGTGGACTCTTGGCTCAGTCTTGGTGGGATGTGTCCCAAGCTACATTGCAGGTGGCAGACCTGAGGCTGTCACCCAGTAAGATGAATCTGATGATCCATAGATCTAAGGCAGACAGAAGGGTAAGGGCATCATGTGGTTCTGAAGGCCACAGGGGATTCCAAGGTGTGCCCTGTTAAGACTTTGGGCCTGTTTCTGGAGGCACAGAGTGATGGCCCTGGGTGCCTGTTTCAGCATGGCAACAGAAGGCTGCTGATGCAGTTTCAGTTTGGGGCAGTGACAAGCAGGGTACTGTTGGCGACTGGATTGTCAGCAGATGAGTTTGGGATAGACTCATTCCGCATTAGGGCCGTGTCAGTGGCAGCCAGCTTCGCCTGTCTGGCCAAACCATACAGTGGATTGGCCAGTGGCTATCTGGTGCCTTTAGAGGCTACATTAGATAATACAATGTGCTTTGCTCCTTATGGTGTAGGCATATCATGTAGCTCGATCAGGGTTCTCATCCTGAGCCATTCCATTGTTTTCTGGGTGAAGAGAAGGGCAGAAGTCAGTGCTGGAGGGACTAAGATGGGTTGTCCCCCTTTGATGAATATTCAGTGATGTTTGGGGGGCAGCTCCTGTCCTCTCTCCACCAGGTATTGAGATAGGGCAGTCATCCTGAAATGTCAGTGTTGCACTTAGGTGAAAATGACTTAGTGCAGACCAAGGGAGCTGCGGTACTAATAAAAGCAACTAGGGAACTCAGAAGAATTCAGGCAGACTGCCTGGGAGTGATGTTGGTTTGGTTGGAACTCCTCTAGAGTTGGGTCTGGGGGAGCATCTTTAGATGTCTGGCCATTGGGAAGGCTGGGCATAATGCTTATATGGCCATTAGAAGGGCAGTGTTGAGGATGAGGCAGGGTTATACCCCATCTCTCTATCCATCCTGATATGCCACATCTGTACTGAAACGATGGGATCCACCTATCTGAGGATGGGTGTGATATTTACTTGGCTGATTTTCATCAAGGCCTGCATGACATAATAGTCTGCAGGTGGGGCCAGGGGTGTTAAACTAAGCTAACCCCTTTGTGTGGCAAGAACAGAGTGGGATGCTTTGCATAAAGTAGGATTAATGGGCAAGCACCCTGAGGCATTGGTATGATGGACGGCATGTTAAGAATAGGACATCATATGCCTTGTGGCTGAGTGCACTGGGAAGGAGTGCCCTTGGAGCTGAGCAGCATATTTTGAACCTGGTAGCAGCCTTGCTACACATCAGGGGGAAAGGATGGAGCTGGGAACCTCTCTGTACATAGAGATGCGTAGGCTGTGATAAGCAAGGCCAGCAGAAACACCAGCCAAGTTTGGAGTCAGGGTAGATCTGTCCAGAAGGCAGTCCATGAGGATGCCAAAGCTCAGGCCACCCTCAAAATAATCATCATATTGAAATGTGGTGATGTAGATCAGCCATTTGAATAAGTTAAATACAGATACATAAATTAGTCAAGCCCATGCTCAGTGTCTCATATCTTTATTCTGGGGTGCCAGGGTGAGTGTTTATTTATTTGTTTATTTAAAACATTTCATGCCTCTTCAGGAACATGCTCCAGGTGACTTACAAATGAAAATAATTTTAAAATTATGAGTTACAAGAGCTCCCAGATAATTTTTACTTATTTATTAACTTCCTTTATATTATATTAACTTTTTATATGGTTGAGGACAGCTACGGTTTTCCATCGCATCCAGCCCATGACCTGCCCCTTGGAGGAAGAAACCACATATTCAGGGCCATCAAAGAGAGCCTTGTTATTGTTTTTATTCTAATTAATCACTGGTTGTCAAAGTCTGATGCTGTTTTTGTTTTTAAATTAAGTATCTGCCCTTCTGTCTTCAGCTTTCTGTCTCCTTTCCCCCTGCAGCTTCTACTGAGGAAAACTATGGTTATTTTCCACAGTGGGGACTAAAGCAGTTTACATTATTCTCTCCTCCTTTTTAACCACACAACAACCCTATGAGGTCGGTTAGGCTGAAAGTATAAGACTCGTCCAAAAATCACCTGGTCAGCTTCCACACCAAGATGGGGATCTAAACCTGGGTCTTGCAAATCCTACTCTGAAGGTCTGACCATTATACTACACTGACTTTCATAGGGTGGCTGCTTTTGAACACTAGCAAGCAGCCAGACCTAGTTGAATCATGCAAGTTAGGTGGTCTCAAGTCACGCAGAGGGTGCTGCTAGGCCTAGGTTTGCCAGCCTCCAGGTACAACCTGGAGTTCCCCCAGAATTACAACTGAACTCCAGACAACAGAGATCTGTCCCCCTGGAGGGGAACATGGGTGGACTCTGTGGCATTATATCCATCTGAGGCCTCTCCCCTTCCCAAACTCTGCATTCCTCAGACATCACCACAGAAACTCCAGGAATTTCCAAACCTGGAGCATGCAATCCTAGTCCCAGGACTGGCTCCAAACCTCCTGCTATTTAGCCATTCATACTGCAGGAGGAATCCTCCCCAATCCTTTCTGTTTCTCTCTCCGGCTATCAGCCAGTCCATCTCTCACTGTCAATGTGGTGGGGCCTGGAGTAGATCCTTTCAGTGGCCATTTTGAAAGGTATTGGGGGGAATTCAACCCTCCCCAAATTTTGTTTTCTGTTTTGGATTTTTCTACAGACCCACGGAGTCCCCTGAGCCTGTAGAAAAACCTGTTGGAAAAGAGTGTGCCCCCTATATGTGGAAATAAGTATCCACATGCAGAGGGGACTGTTGAGAATTAGATATATAGATGAATTAAAATCCAGCATTAAAAATAAGATAGGGCAACACTGAACAAGCAAAACAAAGTTAAGTCATAGTGATAAATTTAATTCTGTTGTTATCTAAGAAGGAATGAGTTAGGGTTGCCAGCCTCCAGGTGGGGTCTGGAGTTCTCCTGCTTTTAAAACTGATCTCCAGACTACAGCTATCAGTTCCTTGGAGAAAATGGCTGCTTTAAAGGGTGGACTCCATGGCATTGTACCATGTGGAGGTCCCTCCCTTTCCCAAACCCCACCCTCTCCAGGCTCCACCCCAAAATCTCCAGGTATTTTCCAATCTAGAGTTGGCAACCCTAGAATGAGTTGCTTGCTAAGTAAAAAAAATGAGGAGAAGGGCATGCAAACCTTCATTCTGGGCGTGGAAAGAGACTCAAATATCCATTGGCATCTGAGAAGGGTCATTTTAAGCTTCAGTCATTTCCAAACAAGACATTAACATTTCTTCTTGTAGCTGGCCATGGGGATGGGGGCAGAAACCCAAAACAGGATATTTCCAACCCATTCACAACTTCAGAAAGTAGAAAGAATGTTTTTAAAAAACTTTCACATGACACACAATTGAGTTGACTAAGAAAAAGCCATCTTAAACCAAATGGCTAAGAAAACGTGCATTAAATAGTGTAAAACACCAGTGTCCCCAAAGGTAGTTCTAATTTAGATTTTTAGCAAAATAATTTAGGGAGAGATGAAACATTGAAGAACACCAAAGAATAAAAGACTACACATTTATGCATCTCTAATTAGTATGCAAAGCATGAGCTCTACCACCAAGGCATGACCCTTCTCCAAATGAAACAGAATTAATGCTAGTTACAGCTATACTGACTTCTAAGCATTTTGTTATTGTTGTTGTTAATGTCTGATTCCATGATTAACAATGCACTATTGCAGTGCCAAAGTACACACTAACAGCTGGGGGGCTGCTAAGAAAGGGAAACTGTTTATTCCCTTTTCTAAAACTAAGCATTCAAACTGTGGAGAGAGAAAAGACAGAAAGCCATATGGGTGATCCAGACAGCAGCCAAGTTTCACCAGTTGTATGCAGAAGGCTTTACTATACAGTAACAAACCTTACCAAAGTTCAGCACCCTTTGCATTTAAATTGCATTTTGTTGGGAGGTGGCCCATCTGTTGACACTTGTGTAAATGTTTAGCTTTAGTTCAGTGGAAGAGTTTATGGAACCTATTTTTAAACTGCCATAAAAGGATTTTATGGAAATGTGTCATGCTTTCAAAGCAATCAGACATAGCCATATTAAAGAGGTAGCATGTTCACAAGCCACAGACTATCATCTAGCCAGGAGTGACTGATTTGCTGTGATGTCAGCAGTGGGGTCTATGAAGGCAGGGAGAAGAAAATGTGCACAGAACAAAATACATTCAGTGTCACGGTACAGAGATGGATCCAAAGAGAAATCTGCATTTGAAGCAGCTGTATGGGAAGATGCCTACTTTTGTGGGCTGAATTTCATTCAGAGGTGGAGAGCATGGGTTTATGGGTGCTTAACTCTTTACTGGATTCTGTCCAAAGTCTTTTCTGTATCAGGATATCTATGAGCCCAACTTGGTAAGAGGAAATTAAATGAATCTTGTTTAATTGTTTTTGGGCTTGGCAGTACCCCTGCAGATTTGTGAAAGAAGTGGTAAATGTTCTTCCTCCCTATAGAAAGAGATTTTGGGGGAGTAAAAATGTTTCTGATCTGGTATCCTCCCAGCTCTACCTTTGCTGGGGCAGATTGTTTTTAATGGTCTTTATTTTAAACATTTATGTCCCATATCTCAGAGCTGGCTTAAACCAAGGGCATAAGTAACAGAGAAACAGCAGGTTTTAAAACATTACTAAAACAGCATATTCATGAGAGACACTTAAAAACAGCAACTAGGATGACACATCTAATTTTCCTTTTCCTATTGTGCTGCCAAAGGCCTGCACAAACAGTCAGGAGATGTACCCTTTCTGGCAGACAAACAGCGTGGGAGCATTGTAGGACCTTTTTTTCTGGAATAGTGTTCTGGAACCTTATTTTCTTGTGGAATGAGAACAAGTGGTGTTTTGGAGCGCTGAAGGATTTCTATCCATTTAGAAAGAGGTGAATGGCAAAGGCTCTTTTGAGGCATCAGAGTATGGAGATGGTTCTGGTATAGTATTCATCACCATCTTAAATCCTTGCATAACATACATAAATAACATAAATAATATACATACATAAATAAATAAATAACTCATTCTATGCAGGGCTGCCCTTGAACCTGATCCAGAAACTACAGCTAGTGCAGAATGTGACAGCAATGCTGGTGCAGGCATGCATCCAGCTGGTGCTTTGTTGACTGCACTGGCTAGCAATTGGATACCGAATCTGGTTCAAGGTTATGGTACTGAGCTTCAAAGCCCTACACAGTCTGGGACCAGCATATCTATGGGAACGCCTCTCCTCATATGTGCCCCAGAGAGCCTTGTGCTCCACAGATCAACACCTCCTGGTAATCCCCGGCCTGAGATACATCAACTTAGCCTTGACCAGGTCCAGGGCTTTCTTGGCCCTGGCCCCAGCCTGCTGGAACATGCAGATCAGAGCCCTGCAGGACCTATTACAGTTCTGCAGAGCCTGTAAATCCAAGCTGTTCCTCCAGGTCTTTGGTAGAGGTGACAGAGATTAAACCACATTGGCCTCCCCTGTCTTCGTTATCCACCCAGTGCCTTTCAGATACTGTTTTATTACCTACTTGGAGTAAGGCCCGTTGTGGGAAGAAATACAACGAGCTCTAGAAGGAAGCTCCAGGTGAGTGTCCCAGCTGTGGCGGCAGAGGGAAGGAGAAAATAGAGGGAGGCAAGCCAAGTCTATTTCTTTCAGTTTAGCTATAAGGCAGGGCTGTCTCATGTCATTTTGCTGCCCCAAGTGGGTAGTATGGGAAGACAGCCTCATGGTAACAGTTATGGTTCCCTCCACCCCTGACTTATGTTGATTTGGGGCTATGCAGTGGCAGCAAAGATAGAAAAGCACCTCCTCCTGTGCCATGTTTTCTGGGTTCCGAGGGTCTGGAAAGTGGTTCCATAGCCAATTACATGGTTGCCAACTCTGGGTTGGGAAATACCTGTAGATTTGAGGGGTAGAGCCTGGGGAGGGCAGGATTTGGGGTGTGGAGGGACCGCAGCAGGGTATATTGCCATAGAGTCCACTGGCCAAAGCAGCCATTGTCTCCAGGAGAACTGATCTTGGTCATCTGGACATCAGTTTTAATAGCTGGAGATCTCCAGGTGCCACCTGGAGTTTGGCCTATGTTAATTTGTGGCTATGCAGTGGCAGCAAAGGTAGAAAAGCACTTCCTCCTATGCCATGTTTTCTGGGTTCCAAGGGTCTGGAAAGTGGTTCCATAGCCAATTACATGGTTGCTAACTGGATATAATGTCATAGAGTCCACTGGCCAAAGCAGCCATTGTCTCCAGGAGAACTGATCTTGGTCATCTGAAGATCAGTTTTAATAGCTGGGAAATTTTCTGTAGGGGAAATGATGTGCTGTGGCTGGGGAACACAGTGATTTCTAGGAAATCTCCTGGCAACTCCAGTGACCATTTAAGGGAAGATTGAGATATGTATTTTACCTCAGGACACATTCAATGACTTCCATCAGCAACAGCAAACTGTTTAGAATGTTAGAGGCAAAGGTCAATCGGGCCATATATGCAAGTGACCTCTCTGTTCTGACTGGCTATGGGGGGAAGAGGAACAACAAACAGTTTGGAATGTTGGAGGCAGGACTCATACATCGCAGCCAGTGGATAGGGACAGTGTCTGAGTGACACATCATGAAGCCAACTGATTTTGGAGCATGTGGAATGTTCATAAACTGCCACCCCACTTCACAATTATATATAAGGAGAGATGGGGCACTGTTTATACATCAGGGTACCTACCACAATCTGTTTAAAAACTGCTATAAATTAGGCTACCTATTACCATCTGTTTAAAATACTACATGAGGCATTGGACAGTTTGTGCTTTTGTGCCATCTTGCTTTGATTGTTTAAATCATTTAATTGTTTTTTATATCATTGGTTGAATTGTTAATTTATATGTTGTTAGCCGCCCTGAACCCACTTGTGGGGTAGGGTGGGATATAAGTTTAATTAACAAATAAAATAAACAAACTCCATCCATTCATGTATGTTCTAATAACTCTGTTGAAAGACAATTCCCTTTTTGTTGCCCCTGAGCAGGGTGAATAATTTGTGTGAAAATGTTGTTTCTCATTCTGAAAGAGGGGAGAAGACACTTCTTTAGGATCAGGTTCTTTAAAATCTAACACTTAAGAAGCTCACATTAGTCACACAGCATTTAACAAGACAAAAAACACTGATTCAATGAACTTTTTTTTTTAAGACAAGTTATCCAGACAGGTTTTCTACAGGCTTTTGAGTTTTATATGCTGTGAACTCATCTTTGTACAAAATTTGGTTTGAAAATATATTGCAGATGGATATAGAGGGTGTTCTTTTTTTCTTTTTTCTCCTCTTCAATGCTTGACTCAATTATCCTGAGCTCATTATTTGTGGGTGGCTTCATGGATGAACATCTTAGTTCATAAGAGATAATAAACATGTTGAGAACTTCTGAAACATAGTACTGTTTCTATGAATTATTTCGAGCTTTATGGAATTTATTTGACATCTCTCTCTCTCTCTCTCTCTCTCTCTCTCTTTTTGCTTAGATCATCTTGTAAGGATTCTGGTGCATTTATATTGGTTTAAGTCTAGAGGCAGATAATTGGCAAACCAATTAAGTTTTACAAAATTAGGGCCTTTCGTTTAATCACTCCAGGAGGGATGACTGGTAGAATTTACATTAACATAATATTAATGCTCTATGTTAATGTAATTCATCTCCATTCTTTTTATGAGAAACATCACATTCTCCAGGAAGGCTCACTCCCACCCACTATTTGTGTATATATTAAAATGAAAGGCAGCATCAAACGCCTTGCAGTTTTATTAAGGCCTCTGCCCATTTATCTTATCTGTTTACTGCAATCACAGACTGGAATTAATGGAAAGTATCTATCACAATCTAAGTAACAAGGTTAGCTCACTATTAAAATTTTAATCGGCAGAAATTATATATCTGATCTTTGATCCTCTCTTGAATATTTCAAGGCAAAATATTCACTTTCATTCCTCCCTCCTCTGGAACCTGTTTTCTTCCTCTCTCCACAGTCTGGTTATACTATGGCACATTCCTGATTTGTTGCATCCAGTTCAGAAGGTAGTCTGAGCAGCAGCACAGTAAATTAACTTACTGGCCTCCAACTGAGAGGTCATGACCCACAAGTGAGTCCAACCCAGCTTGAGGTGGTTGCAGCCCTGGCATCCTTACTTATTTCTTCTTGATGAATGTTGCACTTAGATTTTCTCCCTGAAACTAGAGAGAGTTGCTTGGTTAATATCATAGTGTAAGGGCCAAATGATATATTAGGTTTTACAGGCATTCCCAATGGGGAATGCAGCCATATTGCAGCTGCAAGTGTCTGGTGTTGATTCCATGTAAAATCACCACATGGCAAAGGGGTAGAGGGGGCCCTGCTTTCCTCCATTCACAATTTTTCCAAGCCAAAATGATATCGGGCATTATCTGACACATTATTTGGGCTGCATATCCAAGCATTCAATGCACATGTAGCCCCCCAGTGGGGCAAATGACGCCCCCTTGGGCCATTCCAGCTCTTTAAAAAGGCATGGGGAGAAGGAAAAAGCCCCTCTTCTTCCGCACCATGGTGTCAATATGAACTGAGCCCCTGGTCACTTTTACTTGTAGTTGCCACTGGTAACTCACAGCTGCAGTATGGCTGCATGTCCCCGTTGGGAATTTGTCCAAAATGTTATGTGTAGCTATGGCTGAGATTCAATGCCTTATTTTCCAGTTCACAGCCCAGACCTTTAGCCACTATAATGTGCTATCTTACCATCCCCCCCCCCCGTTTGCATCTTTTGATTTAATTTGCAAATAGTTCAGAGTATGGCATACCTTTCTTTAGAGGGTTTGTCCTTTAAAAAAATACTGCATCAGCCTCCTTGGTTTTGTTTATTTTATAAATCAGAAGATATAAGATGACTTGAGTAAAATATGTGATTTAACTGCACAGATTGCCTTGAGGGAAACTACTTAAAAGTCTCTCTCTTCTTTAAATGAAATTGAAATTCAGTCTATTCTTCTAGAGATAACAACCCAAGATTTATAACCTACTAGTAATAAGGTCTGTTGTGGAAATAAATACAACGAGCTCTAGAAAGAGGCTCTGGGCAGGTGCCCTAGCCTTGGGCACTCAGTGTCAATTTGCTGTGGTGACCTCAGCAGGGTATAATGACACAGATCTTACAATTTTTTTCCAGGGAAACTGATCTCTGACATCTGAAGAGCAGTTGTAATTGTGAGTGATCTCCAGTCCTCCCCTGGAGATTGGCAACAATAGTTCCCCAAGAGGAAATGGCTGGTTTGGAGGGTAGCGTCTATGGCATTGTATCTGTCTTAGAGGTAGCAACCCTATCTCCTTCCCAGCCAACCATCAACATACCATTATCTACCCCTCTGACCTCAGCTTTCCATCTCCCACACACATACACCTGGAACATCTACCTTGGAAAAGTACAGTCTTTCTCGTCCTCAGTGGGGACCCAAGCAGGATGAGAAGTGACCTCAGCAGGGTGTAATGAGTCCATCCTGCAAAGCAGCCATGTTCTCCATGGGAACTCATCTCTGCCATCTGGAGACCAGTTTTAATTCTGAGTGATCTCCAGCTCTCACCTGGAGACTGGCAGCAGTGGTTCCACAGGAAGAAATCTTGTCTGGTTTGGTTAGTGATACCTAGCTACAAATGTCTCAGGATGCTTGCAAATGTAATTAGGCTGAGGTACTTGACATGCACTAAACCTACCTACCCTGTAGCAATGGCCTAAACCAGAGATGTCTAACTCATGTTACAAGGGCTGGATCTGACAAAATATCACTTTGTCTGGCTGGGCCATGTGTGCCATAAAATGTAACACAAGGTACTGGAGATATAAACTTTATAAAGATGATTTCAGATGTTGAATGGCAACAGCAGGCATGATTGGATTAGGTGTGATATGCAGAGGCATGGAGATATCAGCATTGGTAATGAGACAGGAAACCTAGGTCTCATTTTAGTACAGAAGGATTCAGTCCAAGAAGATGCAAAGAATAAATGGAAATAAGTCTGAAGAAATGACCAGTGCCTCACAAAAGCACATACCTTACCACAATTTTGTTAGTCTTTAAAGATGCTACTGGACTCTTACTCCAAATTTTTCAAGACATACCAAAAGAAGCTATTGCAATTAGACAAAAGCTAAAATCAGTAACAACCTGTTTACAAGCAATGAAACAAAAATATCACTGGCTGCCATCTGGCAAATTATATGTAGCCTCCCAGAACTCACACTTATACGCTTGGGACGAGCATTCTGGGAAGGCACTGCTCCAAGCACTTCAGAATGACTCACTCATGGAACTGGACAGAAAAAAAAGGCTTTCAAGAGAAAAAGACCTCACCTAGACTCACCTGAAAAATACAGTAAATTCCCAATCCCAGCTTGGAATTCACTGCCACAGGAAGTGGTGGGTGCTACAAGCATGGACGGCTTCAAAAGGGAATTAGATAAGCATATGGAGCAGAGGTCCATCAGTGGCTATTAGCCACAAGGTATAGCTAGGGGCTCTGGGGCAAGTGATGCTCTGTCTTCTTGGTGCTTGGGGGGGGGTCAACAGTGGGAGGGCTTCTAATGTCCTGGCCCTACTGCTGGACCTCCTGATGGCACTGGTATTTCTGGCCACTGTGGGACACAGAGTGTTGGACTGGATGGGCCTTTGGCCTGATCCAACATTGGCGTCTCTTATGTTCTTATGTTCTTATGTTCTTCCATGGGGGACAGAAAGCCTAATTTCACTTGGCCACTTATGTGACTCTTCTAAAGGTTATTCTAAATGCACTTATGTTCCTGTAATTCATCTGTTTAATACTTTGCTATACAGGGAAAGAGGAGGAGGGGCAGTAGCAGTTTATGTGTCTGCTCTCCTGAGTTAAGGAGCTCCCTGATGACAGATTGTTTACTGTCGATCAGTGTCACAACTGATCCTCTGAGCTCCTCACAACCATCCACAGGGACCCAATTGAGAGGGTGTTCTCTGTAAGGAAGTAGAGCATATAGTAGAGTTTGGGGGGGAGGGAAGGGGGGGTTAGACATAAGTTTCCTTTTCACTTGTACCTGATTGAATTTTGATTTTTATACATAGATTAGAGGTGTTGTTTGTAGAGTATTCCTTTGTATAGACACAGTACTGTACAACAGAGCAGCAACTATCATTACTTAGATCATATAAACAACCTTCTGTAATACTGAATTGATCAAATGGCAGACCAATATACCTTTAGATCCATCAATGCTCATGGCCTGAACAATTTCATCAAACGCAAGTGCATGACATTGTTCATTCTAAAGGAAAGGCCATCAATCCTATTCATCCAAGGGACTCATCTAAGAGCAGAAACTAAACTGGTTCTGAACACTCCCTGGTATGCACAACAATTCCATGCTAGTGGGTCATCCAAATCCCATGGCATAGCCATCCTTTTTGCAAAGACAGTCAGTTTCAAGAGTTCAGGTCTACTGTCACCCACGTGGCAGATACATATTCATAAAGGGCACACTCGGCAACAAGCCCTTCACATTTGCTTCCATATATGCTCCGAATGATGCACAAGAAAAATCTATAGAAGATACCCTAGCAGCATTGGACATGTTTAAGGAAGGAAAAATAATAATTGGAGGGAATCTCAACTTAATCCTGGATCGTCACCTAGACAGATCAGGAAATAAACTGAAGAAAACAGCAAAAACAAGAGCAAGACAAAACTACAGGAGATTTTGGAAAACCATGACCTGCAGGATGTCTGGAGATTACTCCACAAAGGAGAACGTGACTACATGTATTTCTCTTAGAGATCTCAAACGTACACACGAATCGACTACATACTAATCTATGGTTCCCTTGTTCATAGTGCTGCTAAAGTAGACATTGGCCCCTTTATGTGGTCTGACCACGCGTATGTGCAATTGCACTTACAGAAGCAAAGTCAAGGCTACAAACAAAGACAGTGGAAATTAAATAAATTCCAAGTAAAGCGTGGAGATGCTAATTTTTTCTTAAGGGCTGTGATTAAGTGTGTTATAGCTTTGGAATTACTCTGTGTTCAGTCAGATAAGCTGGTTTTGTCAGCAGAAGCGATGATTGGTGGACACTCTTCATGTTTGAAAGTAACTGTATAAGAGTAACAACTATGTTTTAAGCATTGTAAAACCTCCATTCTTGGGTTTTTAGTTAGGTTCTTTTACTTTCTCCTATAGATTGTAGACTCTCCCTCCCCAATTTCTGTTGCAGTTTTATAGAAATGCAAATAAAACATTCCCCTTCCAGGGGCCAAAAAAAAAATATAAAAATAAAAATAAATTAAATATATTCCTGTTTTTGAATTATTGCTGTAAGGAAGACATCAAACAATACATCGAAACATATTTCAAAGAAAATAAGACTGATGGTGTGGAACAGCATATAGTCTGGGATGTGCTCAAAGTAGTACTGAGAGGTAAGGTCATAGCCATGACCACCCACCTGAAAAAAGAGAGACGACAAGAAATCAATATGTTGACAGAAAAAATTAAAGAGGTAGAAAAGACGCGTAAGGAAGCAAGACAAAAAAACACATGGAAAGAGCTGGAAGCTAACAGGAAAATTTTGCAAACTCTAGAGACTCAGAAAATTCAGCAACACCTTCTGTACTTCAAACAGCAACACTGGCAAAAAAAAAAAACAATCCTAAAAATATCAAACTCTTAGCTTGGAGGGTTAAGCAGAAGCAAGTGGAATGCAGGATATATTCACTAAAGGATAAAAATAAGACTGTAAAAACTAAGGCTGCTGATATCAGAGAGAGTTTTGCAACATTCTGTGAAGACCTGTACACATCTACCAACCCTAAAACAGAGATATTCAACACATTCTACATAATGCAAACCTCTTCAAACAATTAACACCAGAGCACAGATCTCTCATGGATGCACTCATCACCTCTGATGAAGTCAAGAAAGCAATTTCATTCACAAAATCCAATACGGCTCCAGGCACCGATGGCTTCGGTCCAGAATTTTACAAGATATACCAACACTCAATAGCAGAGCAGTTGGCAGATACCTGCAACCACATCCTGACAACGGGCAAGCTGCCACTGTTGTGGGAAGACTCCCTAATACTGCCTATTCCTAAACATGATGGAAACAGAGAATCTCCAGCTGCTCACCATCCTATAGCACTTATTAACTGTGATCCCCAGCCTAGGTCAAAATCTCTGTAATGCTTTTTTCTTTTGATTCTGTATGCTGTTTAATGGGTCTCTGACTGTAATAAAAATGAATGAATGAATGAATATCTGGTATTTTATCAGTTTTAAGCTTTTATTCAGTCCCAGAGAAGATTATATTTTTGCTAGCCGATGCCAATGCCGATGTATCCAATAAAATGGCTCTATTTGCCTTGGCTGCAAGGAAAATACGAGCCAATGCTGCTCCTAGCTAATACTGATTTTAGTGGGTATGTTGTGAATTAATTAACTGTTCATAACGTCGGTTTTATGGATTTATAATGTTTGGATTGTATCTTATTTTTATACAATTTTTATGTTTTATTGTGTTCTTCTCTGTCTGTGGTTTATAATGGCCTATGGCTAAATACAATAAAACCTTCTCTCTTATTAACTGTGATGCAAAAGTATTTACGAAAATCTTGGCGACCAGGCTACAAACCATTCTGCATTTGCACGCTGACCCTGAGCAAACGGGTGTTATACCGAACAGATCATTAATGGATAATATCCGACACACTTTAAATATCATATCAAGAAGCAAACTTCAGAAAGCAGACACACTGCTTTTATCAGTAGACCTGGAAAAAGCATTTGACAGTGTGGAACATAGTTACTTACAACAACTACTATCAGCTATGAATTTTGGTCCCAATTTTACCACAGCCATTCGATCACTCTATGCCAACCTGAAAGCTAAGATCCTAACAAATGATCACATGAGCCAACTTATAAAGCTTCAGAGGGGCACTAGACAAGGCTGTCCCTTGTCACCATTTCTCTTTGACATAGCAATCGAACCCCTAGCGTCAGCCATTAGGACACACCCATTGATACATGGCATCATGGTCAACAAAGTGACACATTCAGTCAGCATGTATGCAGATAACCTGATCATATTTCTTTCAAAGCCAGGATCTTCACTGGCTGAGCTGCAACAACTATTTCTCTCCATTCAAAAGATAACGGGATTGAAGGTTAACTTACACAGATCCAAAATAATACCGATTTTGATTCAGAAGGACGTGCAAGCCAACTTTCTCTTCAGATGAGAGAGATATAACTGTAAGTGCTTAGGAGTTATAATTCCTTCAGATTTAAATGATTTATTGCAATATAACCTACATAGCACCTTTCAAGAAACAAAAAAAAATGGAACATTGGAATCACCAAAACTTTTCATGGGCAGATAGAATTGGACTAATCAAAAGCTTCATACTGCCAAAATTTCTCTTTATATTTAGAACACTACCAATCAAGATCCCACATAAAAAGCTCAAAAAAATGGCAAAAAGCAATACTCAAATTCTTTTGGAGCTATAAGAAACATAGAATTGCATCTTCAATTTTGAGAAAACCAGCTATGCAAGGAGGGCTGGATATCCCAGTCTTATTCCTCTACTATGCAGCGGTCAACATAGCTTCCACTGTAAAAATCATCACCTGCAACATAGCACCTACTTGGCAACAACTGGAGGAATGTAACACCAATGAGCTCCATCTACAGGATATATTCTGGATGGCACCAACTGATCAACCAAAAGACTGCAAACAGAATCAATTTCTGCATGCAGCACTGCAGACTAGGGACCAATTCAGAAAACATCTAATGCCAGCCCAGTCACAAACCTCCTCGTTTCTGAACCAACCTTGGTTCCCTCTGGCGAAGAGAGGATCAGCCCCAATAGACTGGAGAAGAATGGGAATATCTTGCTTAATGGACTTAATGAAAAACAGGAATCCCCTCACAAAAGCAGAACTGGAGGAAAAAATGGAGCAAAGAATCCCATAGTTCAGCTATTTGCAGATATTACATTTACTTCATGAGCTTAAACAAATGCAAATATTTTTTTTTGTATAATCTTTTTATTGGTTTTGTAAAAGAGTAACATAAGACAGAACTTAATACTTCTACAATTCTACACATAGCATCATGAAATTCTTACTTACAATTTAACGACATTCCGACACCTGAGACACCTCTGACCACCTTTGAGGAACTGCTTACATATCCACCGCATAACTATAAGGGCCTTATTTCAAAAATGTATACAATTCTTATATCTATGATGACTCCCAAAAAGGATAAATATATGACAGTGTGGCAAATGGACTGCAGAAACCATATTGACCCTATTGACTGGAATACCATCTGGAGTTTGCCAAATAATAAGTCCAAAATATTCTCTACTAGGAATAAGGCCCATTGTGGAAATAAATACGAGTGCTAGAAAGAGGCTCTGGGAGAGTGCCCCGGCCTTGGGCACTCAGCGCCAGTTTGCTGTGGTGAAAGCAGCAGGGTATAATGACACAGAGTCCACAATTTTTTCCAGGGGAACGGATCAAAGCCATCTGGAGAGCAGTTGTAATTCTGAGTGATCTTCAGCCCCCACCTGGAGATTGGCAACAGTGGTTCCCCATGAGGGAATGGCTGGTTTGGAGGTCAGAGTCTATGACATTGTACCTGTCTGAGGCCCCACTCATCTTCAAACCTCACCCTCTCCATCTCTCAAATCTCCAGGATTTTCCCACCTGCAGTTGGCAACCCTATCTCTTTCACAGCCAAGCATCAACCTACCTTCATTTCCCCTCATTGTTCAGTTTTCCATCTCTTTCCCCCACTTGCAGCCTCGACCGTGCTCTGAAGCTCCAATTGTCTGCCCCGGGGGGGGGGGGTCTGAGCAGGTTATAAGGACACAAAGTCCACCGTTTTCTCCAGGGGAATGGATCAATGCTATCTGGAGACCATTTATAATTCTTAGTGATCTTCAGCCCTCACCTGGAGATTGGCAACAGTGGTTTCCCATTAGGGAATGGCTGGTTTGAGGGCAGAGTCTATGGCACTGTACCAGTCTGCGGCCCCACTCCTTCTCATACCTCACCCTCTCCAGGCTCCATCTCTCAAATCTCCAGGAATTTTCCACCTGGAGTTGGCAACCCTATCTCCTTCCCAGCCAAGCATCAATATACCTTCATTTCCCCCTCACTGTTCAGCTTTCCATCTCCCCACACACACACCTGCAGCCTCTACTGTGCTCTGAAGCCTTGGCTGTCATGTGGAGAGGGGCCTGTCAGCAGGGTAGAAGAACACAATGAGTTTTCTCCCAAGGCCAAAAATAGGTGTGGAAAGGGCCTTTTACTGACAGAAACCAAGCTTGGTTGACCAGCAGCAGGCACTGAGGGGAAAGTAGGCTTCCTAGCTCTGAGTAGGGAAATACCTGGAGATATGGGGGGTGCATCCTCTGGAGGGCAGCGTTTAGGGGGGGCAGAAGGACTCCGCAGGAATTTCCAAACCTGGAGCTGGCAACCATACTCAGGACTGGGCCCAATTAGTTCCTCACAGAGGCATAGAAAGGGTTTTGTTCCTTTGTCTATTTACTGGCAGAACCAAGCTAGGTTGCCTACCAACAGCCACTGAGGGAGAAGTTAGAATGCTCTGAACGGTTGCCTCTATGGCATTCTATTCAGCTGAGGCCTCCCCTCTCCCCTCCCCAAACTCTGGCTTCCTTAAACTGGCTTCCTTACCTGGAGCTGGCAACCCTTTGAGTTCCTCACAACAGCCACTGAGGGAAACCTTTGTCCCAGAAAGGAGTTAAGCAAGAGAACTGTGTTGGTCAGGAGACACAGAGCTTCTGACACAAAGAACAGTGACTGAAAGGGGAGTGGGCGGGGAAGAGGAGCAGACCCGGCCAATGGCACACCAGTAGTCTTGACTGGCAGCTGACGGGCCAATGGCTGAGGGAGCGCATGCAATCTCACAACCCCATAGGACAGAAGCCACCACTATTCAGCTTTTATATATAAGAGATATAAGATTCAACATGTTTAAGATGCTGCATCACTGGTACATGACTCCTGCCAGATTACATAGAATAAAGGTAGAAAGTCACAAATACTGCTGGAAGCTTTGCAGCTCGGTGGGAGATTTCTTATACTGTTGGTGGCTCTGCCCAACAAGACACAGTTTTTGGCTACAAATCATCACACAAATTCACCTGATCACTGGAGTCTGCTTACTTGATCGCCTGGAAATCCTCTTGATTGACTCCTGGTCTAGATCTATAGAAAATAAAACAACAGAATTTACAATTGATACTTTACTAGCAATAGCCAAAATTACTATCACTCAAAAATGGAAAGAGACAATGGCACTTTCCTTAAATAACTGGAAAAACAAACCATAGGAACACTTCCTGCTAGGAAAAATGGCTTCGCAAAATGCTACCCTTATGACAAATAACAATATGCATAGATTTCAAGCTATTGGGTACCCTGTGGTTGATTATTTATCCCGGGATGACTTCTTACCTAATAATAGATACTATCAGAATCTGTTGTACTTATGAACCCAGCTCTGAATCTTTTGTTTTTTGCTGTTATAGATTTGTTGTTAGACCTTTTACTGTTTATAGTTGTGTTCATCTCTTGAAGCACATGATATCATTGTAAAGATAAAACCTTGATAAATAAAGTGTTAGAAAAAGAAAAAGAAAGAAAGCACAACAATAAAAAACCAGTGGGGAACATTTTAACCCTGCAGGGCATTCAGTTGCGGACCTAAGAGAAGCAGTTCTCTTAAAAAGGAATTTTAAAGGGAGATTAGAAAAAGAGACTGCTGAATTGCTACTGATCACAAAGCTCAAGACAATGGAGACTCCTGGACTGAATTGAGATCTACATTTCTTATCACATTACCAATGTCTGCTATTATCATTTGGCATTTGAAATCACTTCACTCTCCAATATATAAGGACAGATGGATTCACCTTCCAGCTGTATCTGAAGAAGGAAGCAGTGACTCATGAAAGTTCACGCCCTGCCACAAATTCTGTAAGTCATTAAGGTGCTGCTGGACTCTTACTCCCTTTCACTAATAAGGAATGCAAGCTGTGCTGTTAGGTTTCTCCCCCCTAATCTGTTAGACATAGAAAGGGGGATCTCTCCAAGTGCCATGGGACACACACTCTCTCTCTCTGTGTCTCTCTCTCTGCTGTGATCTCTCTCTCTCTCTCTCTCTCTCTCTCCCCCTCCCCCCCCCTCCCCCTCTCCCCCTCTGTTTGAAGTGTGCAGGCACACAAAAGCTTATATCTGGAATAAAATACTGTTGGTCTTAAACACAGGACTCTCTCCCTCTTTCTTTTCTAGCATGTTCCCTCTGGCTCTTTCCTTCCCACCCTCTCTCCAAAGAAAAAGTGTGCTTATACAGTGCGCACAAAAGCTTATACCTGGAATAAAAGGTTTTTGGTCTTAAACACAGGACTCTCTCTTTCTTTTTTCTGGTGTGCTCCCTCTGGCTCTTCGAAGGAAGGAAGGAAGGAAGGAAGGAAGGACACATTGAAGGCGAACTCATGACAGTCAAAATCCCACTGAGTTCTTCTGATGCAGATAAGTCATTACAGTGCCCTGACCTAGATCACCCAGGCTAGCTGACTCTTCAGCTCTCAGAAATGAATCACGATTGGTCCTGGTTAGTACTTGGATGGGAGACCACCAAGTAAGTCCAGGGTTGCTATGTGGATGCAAGCAATGGCAAACCACCTTAATTTACCTCTTTCCTTGAAAACCCTTGGGGTCACCATAAGTCACCTGTGACTTGATGGCAGTGCCGGATTTATGCATTGGCTAAGTAGGCTGAAGCCTAGGGTCTCTAAATCTAGGGGGCCTCCACAGCCCTGTCCCCCCCTCCAGCGAGCAGTCTCTCCTCTCCTAACATTGCAAACCAAAGACTTCATGCAACAGCAGGGCAACTTGGGCCCAAAAACTATGAGACTCAGGGCCAGCCAGTGGGGCCCAATTTGAAACTCTGAGGCCCAACTGGAAAAAAAATTGTGGGGCCCCAGTTCACAGCCAAAGTCTGCAAAATCTTAGAGATATAAATAAAATCCATCTAGATTGCCCTGGTGTGGGGGCCCCCTTATGAGCAGCCCGCAGCACCCAATTTGGCCAAATTGCTCCAATTGACTTAAGGCCAGCCCTGATAAGACTGTGCAAAGGTTGGACTGACAAGCCCTGCCCCTTCTAGGTCCCTGGTGCCACTAATCAGATTACAGACTCCAGGACTCCAGAGCCAGCAGCCCAGAGTCAACAACCAGCTGCACAGCCTTCCCCAGCTCGTCAGGTCAGTAGTGGTACATATTGCACTTTAATCAGTGGGAGAGTGCGAGTGGGGGGGGTGGCTGGGGCAGATAGACCAGGCAAGCAAGCTCTCCCAAGTCCCTTCCATTCCTTCCCTCCTCCTTGGTTTGAACAGAACACGCACATGTGACTGGCACTGGCCTCACCCCTCACAGGCAGGGAAGTCTATCTTTCACACTTTACAGAGCCCTGTCAGTGCCTGCAGCATGCACTTCCAACCCCTTCCTCAGAACTTCTTGGATATGAAAAGAAATAGGAGACAAAGAGTAAGGGAACGGCAAAGAAATGACAGAAATACACCTGTTGTCTTAGATGCACTTTTTTCAAAAGATAAGTTTAGGATAAAATTCTTTATTCCTATATTAGATGCACTTGAAGCCAATTTAAAAAGAAGTACTGTGTACAGTGATGTTGCACAATTGTTTTCCAGTCTTGCTAATCTGACAGCATCTAAGCAAGAAATTCAGCAAGGTGTTGAACTGTTGATGGAAGCATACCCAGAAGATATTGACCTGAAACTTATTGATGAACTTTTGCACTTTCACCTGTACGTGAGACAAAGCCATAGGCTTACAGAAGAGCACTCTCTGTCTCATACAGACCTCTATCAAATTATATACAAGGAAAAAACTCAGATGGCCTTTCCTAGTGTGGAAGCAATCTTGCGGCTATTTCTTAGCTTTATGATCACTAACTGCTCGGGAGAGAGGAGTTTTTCAAGACTCAAAAAAATTAAAAATGAACTAAGGGCCACGATGTCTCAAGATAGGTTGTCCACACTGAGCATTCTGTACATTGAAAGTGACAAACTCTGCAGGACTGTAGAAGCTAGTTTGATGTAATGGTTGTGGTGGACTCTAATCTGAAGAACCAGGTTTGATTCCCCACTCCTCCACATGCAGCCAGCTTCATGACCTTGGGTCAGTCACAGTTCTCTCAGAGCTATTCTTTGAAGAGCAGTTCTGTCAGAGCTCTCTCAGCCCCACCTACCTCACACAGGGTGTCTATTGTGGGGAGAGGAAGGGAAGGCTATTGTAAGCTGCTCTGAGACTTCGAGTAAAGGATGGGGTGTAAATCCAACTCCTCCTCCTTCTTTTCCTCTGTAAAGAGGTATCCGTGTCCATGTCTACTAATGTGGCTACTATCAAAGAGAAATAGATTTGAGGCTTTGAGTGTGATAAGAATGCATACAGTTGCAAATACTGGAGTAATATGTGTGTTTTGCTTTCAAGTTTGATTTAAGAACCTGTCAGTCTCTGTCTACTACACAGAGTATGGCACAACAGGCCAGTAGGCACAATAGGCCAGTAGGACCAGCCATGTTTTGTGATGTAAATGTGGGAGTAAAAGGGCCTGCTGAGTATTATTAAAGATTATTACATTTATGACCCTCCAAAACTCTATTAGTCACTCCTTTGTCCTGACTATAACCAGACATTTGGAGGGTGGTGGGGAGGAGGCAATACTGTATGTAGCACAATCGTATCAATTTCCTGTGCTTCCTAATAAAACACAGATGTAGATATGGAGCATGTTCTTTCAGAACAAACCTGAAAGCTAGAGGTCAAAGGAAATCTGTTAAAGTTTGGAATCAGCATTTATAAACTGCTTCATTGGTATAGCATATATTTAGTTTTTCTTAGTGGCCTAGGTATTCAAGCTTGGAACACATTTGGACAACAAAGAAAGCTGATTCATTTGAAACACAACATTGCAGGAGAGGGATGTGTGGAGGCTGGGTGAGTGGGCGTCAACATGGCAAATGAGGTTTAATGTGGGCAAGTACAAAGTTATGCACATTGAAGCCGTCATTAGAACCTTCCGAAAGTCAGTGGAATATGAAGCAAACCATCGTTCTAGTAGAGTGCAGCCACGTAAAGGGTGGGGGATAACCTCCCCGGTTTAATATTGAGACAGTCGAGCGGCAGTTGAGGGACTGCGAAGGTATTTTCGCCGCCACTTTTCCCTGTTCGCTTCACTGCCCCTCCTTTATATGAGGTCCCATCTGTTTTTTAAACCTCTGCAATTGTAACGTAAAAAAAAAATACGAAAACAAAGTCCTTCGCTCAGATCAGAGCTTTTCAGGCAGTCCCCCAGTAAACTTACATTGGTTTTCAATTTTGGAAAATTGTCTGCAGGGTTCTGGTCTTCGGCGTTTACCCAGCTGACGCTGGGTGTAACCCCGCCCGCTGCTTAGGAGCACTTTTGGTTTTGGTGCCTGCCGCCGCTAGCTTCCTCGGCCGAAACAAGCTCCTTGCTGTAAGTGGCTTCCTCGCCCCTTACATTGGGTATCTTGGGACCCCGAGGGTGGTTCCTCAACCCAGTGGGAAGGGTGAAAGACAGTAAGGCCAGGAGCTCGTCCCGACTGCACCCATCCTCGTCGGGACCGGAACCGGATCTCTCTAACTATAAATATATGTTGATGGGGTCTGAACTGGCGGTAACTGACCAAGAGAAAGATCTTGAAGTCATGGTTGATAATGTCAACTTAGTATGCAACTGCAACAAAAAAGGCAAATGCTACGATGGGAATTATTAGGATTATTATTACTCTTAGAAAGGGGATTGAAAACAAATCAGCCAGTATCATAATGCCCCTGTATAAATCTATGGTGGGGCTTCATTTGAAATATTTTGTACAGATCTGGTCACTACACCTCAAAAAAGATATTATAGCATTGGAAAAGGTGCAGAAAATGACGACTAAAATGAAAAAGGGGATGCAACACTTTCCCTATGAAGAAACGTTAAACTGGTTAAGGCTCATTAGCATCGAGGAATGATGATTGAGGGGTGACATGATAAAGGTTTATGAAATTATGCATGGGATAGAGAAGATAGAGAAGGAAGTCCTTTTCTCCCTTTCTCATAATACAAGAACTCATGGGCTATCCCATTCCTCATGCATTTGCTTCCTCCCCTCTCTCCCTACCCCTCTCACCCTCTTTCTCCCTTCTGCCCCTCTTTCTTACTCTGTATCTCTCCTCCATGGATGTTACTTCCTCTCTTTTTCTGCCCCTTCTCTTTGTTTTTCTGCCTCAACACCTCATCACACTTCCACTCTTTCTGCCCCCTACCCCATCATTCTCTTTCTGCCTCCATCACTCTCCCAGCCTCCTGCCTGCTTCCTCCCCCACCCCACACAGCAGCAGCAGCAGCAGCAGCAGTGGGAGCAGTGTTCCCAGACACCCACCTGTTTCCTTCCCCCCCCCCCAGCAGCAGCAGTGGCAGTTCTCCAGGAATCACAATGCATCTCCCAGCTACAGAGATCAATTCACCTTCAAGCTGCCAGCTCCATGTTGGGAAATTCCTGGATATTTGGGGGTGGAGCCTTGGGACAATGAGGCTTGGGGAGGGAAGGGTTTTTTTTGTTTTTTTACTCTGGATTTTTCTGCAGCCACATGGAGTTCCCTGAGTCTGTAAAAAAAACCTGCTGGGGAAGAGTGTGCCTTCTGGGGAAATAAGTATCCACACGTGGAGGGGACTGTTGAGAGATATATAGATTAAAAGAAGTTCTTCTTCACACAAAGAGTAAACACATGGAATTCACTGTTGCATGAAGTGGTGGTGGCTACAAGCATATTTATTTATTTATTTATCTTTAGATTTGTATCCCACCCTATCCCGAAGACTCAGGGTGGCTGAGCTCAGGGCATAGACAGCTTCAAGAGCGGACTGGATAAACATATGGAGCAGAGGTACATCAGTGGCTATTAGCCACAAGGTATGGGTAGAACACTGTGTCTGGGGCAGTGATGCTCTGTTCTTGGTGCTTGGAGGGCAATAGTGGGAGGGCTTCTGGAGTTCTGGCCCTGCTTGTGGACCTCCTAATGGCACCTGGGTTTTGGCCACTATGTGACACAGAGTGTTGTACTGGATGGACCATTGGCTTGATCCAACATGTCTTCTCTTATGTTCTTAGTTTTATGACTACCGTGGACCACCAAAAAGACAACTAAGTGGAATCAATAGCAAATCAAGTGTGAACTCTCCCTAGAAGCTAAAATTGTACTTTGGTCACATGATAAGAAGACAAGACTCACTGGAAAAGACAGTAATGCTAGGAAAATTTGTAGGCAGCAGGAAAAGAGAAGGACCCAACATGAGATGGATTGACTTAATAAAGGAAGCCATGGCCCTCAATTTGCAAGACCTGATCAAAACTATTAATAGGGCATTTTGGAGGTCATACACATACACACAGGAAGTTGCCTTGATGGCACAATTAAAAGGAAACCAACTGTGCCAATTCCCCTCATGCAGCTGTGCTAGAATCTCTTCTTATATATAATTGAGTAATGGGGTGGCACTTTCTGAACATTCCACACGTTCCTAAATCAGTTCTCCATGATGTGTCACTCAGAAGCTGTCCCTATCCACTGGCTGCATTGCCTGAATCCTGCCCACAGAAGTGGCACCTGCCAAAGCTGTCCTCAGAAGATGGTTGCTTCGTTCCGCTGAACACAGCTTCTGCTCCTCTTCCCCACCCACTCCCCCTTCAGCCACTGTTCCCTGTCAGAATTACTGGCAAATGGCTGTGTCTCCTGACGAAGACACTTCTCCTGCTTGGCTCCTCTGTGGGACTAACTTTTCCCTCAGTGGCTGCTGGTAGAAACAAACCATTTCCAGGCCTTTGTGAGGAACTCATTGGGGCCCATCCTGACTAGGGTTGCCAGCTCCAGGTTGGGAAATTTCTGGTTATTCTGTGTCTACGGAAGCCAGGAGTTGGGGAGGGGAGAGTCCATAGAGCCCCACCCTCTAAAGCAGTTATTTTCTCGGGGGGGGGGGAGAGATTTGTTCTCTGGAGTTCAGTTGTAATACCTGGTGATACCAGATAACAGAGATCAGTTCCCCTTGAGAAAATGGCTGCTTTGGAGAGTAGACCCTATGGTATTATACCCTGCTGAGTCCTTCAGCCCCACCCCCCAACGCTTTCCTCCACAGGATCCGCCCCCCAAATCTCCAGGTATTTCCCTACTCAGAGCTGGCAACCCTACTTTCCCCTCAGTGCCTGTTGCTAGGCAACCAAGCTTGGTTCTGTTAGTAAAAGGCCCTTTCCGCACCTATTTTGGCATTTGGGCAAAAACTCATTGGGGCCAGTCCTGACTAGGGTTGCCAGCTCCAGGAAGGGAAATTCCTGGAGATTTCATGGTAGAGTCTACGGAAGCCAGGCTGTGGGGAGGGAACAGGCCTCAGCCGAACAGAATGCCATAGAGTCCATCCTCCAAAGCAGTTATTTTCTCCAGGAGGAGACCTAGGTTCTGGCTGTGGAAGCTGAGTGGGTGATTTCGGACCAGTCACAGACTTTCAACCTAACCTATCTCACAGGGTTGTTGTGCAGAGGTGGTTAGGTGGGAAGGAGATAGGGTTGCCAGCTCCAGGTTGGGAAATTCTTGGAGATTTGAGCGGCGGAGCCTTGAGAGGGTGAGGTTTCAGGAGAGGTGGGACCTCAGACAGGTACAATGCCATAGACTCCACCCTCCAAACCAGCTATTTCCTCCTGTGGAACCATTGTTGCCAATCTGCAGGTGGGGGCTGGAGATCACTTAGAATTATAAATGCTCTGCAGGAGGGAGGACAGAAGTCAACTGAAGTTAGAGGGGCACATAAAGGTAGGTTGATGGTTAGCTGGGAAGGAGATGGGGTTGCCAAGTCCAAGTTGGGAAATTCCTGGGGATTTGAGGGGTGGAGCCTGGAGAGGGTGGGGTTTGAGAAGGGGTGGGACCTCAGACAGGTACAATGCTATAGACTCCACCCGCCAAACCAGCCATTCCCTCCTGGGTTACCATTGTTGCCAATCTGCAGGTGAGAGCTGGAGATAACTCAGAATTACAACTGCTCTGCAGGAGAGAGGGCAGAAGTCAGCTGAAGTCAGGGGGCAGATAACGGTAGGTTGTTGGTTAGCTGGGAAGGAGATAGGGTTGCCAGCTCCAGGTTGGGAAATTCTTGGAGATTTGAGCGGCGGAGCCTTGAGAGGGTGAGGTTTCAGGAGAGGTGGGACCTCAGACAGGTACAATGCCATAGACTCCACCCTCCAAACCAGCTATTTCCTCCTGTGGAACCATTGTTGCCAATCTGCAGGTGGGGGCTGGAGATCACTTAGAATTATAAATGCTCTGCAGGAGGGAGGACAGAAGTCAACTGAAGTTAGAGGGGCACATAAAGGTAGGTTGATGGTTAGCTGGGAAGGAGATGGGGTTGCCAAGTCCAAGTTGGGAAATTCCTGGGGATTTGAGGGGTGGAGCCTGGAGAGGGTGGGGTTTGAGAAGGGGTGGGACCTCAGACAGGTACAATGCCAGAGACGCCACCCTCGAAACCAGCCATTTCCTCCTGGATAACAATTATTGCCAATCTCCAGGTGAGGGGCAGAGATCACTCAAAATTACAACTGCTCTTCAGGTAGCAGAGATCAGTTCTTCTGGAGAAAATGGTGGACTCTGTGTCCTTGTACCCAGCTGAGGTCGCCACAAACACTGAGTGCCCAAGGCTGGGGCACTCTCCCAGAGCCTCTTTCTAGAGCTCATTGTATTTATTTCCACAACGGGCCTTATTCCTAGTATGTAGATAATTGCCTACCAATCCATCATAAACCATTAACGTTGTGCTTCTTTATTAACATGGGACTGGGGTTTTTTCATGCTTTATCTGCTCCATTGAGAAGGACATCACTGAAATAAAACAAGATCATTTTGAAGATCAGCTGGGTTGGTCAAGAGGGAAATGAAGTTTTCAATCTGTATACTGAACACTCATGAACTTTTAAACATTTTTAAAAGAATTTTGTCGAAGAGGTTCCAGAACATTATGGTGCATTTCCACAGGACAAAAGGCCCTGATTTTAGAACTATTAATGTGAATTGACTACAGTTTTCTCACTGAGATTCTTCCATTAGCAAGCAGTTCATTAGGCTGTCATCCTAAAATGGGGGAAAATCATCTCCTTCTTACAGATTTTTTACTGGTTATTAATTTCCCTTTAGTTGACCTTTGCATTTTTTCTGTAGTTTTCACATGTGACCAGAGACCTACAACTGCAGTTTTTAGAACCTGTACACTTTGCCCCCAAAGAATGCAATGGATAAAATGTTCCTACTTTCTTATGTTGTCAGAAGACATTTATGTCTCTCAAACCTTACTGATAAAATGATGATGGCTTTCAACTCTTGGTAACTTTAATTGGATGTTGGTCTTAATGCCGTTGCTTTTATGACACCAGCATTTTGATGTTTTAAGGGAATTTTTGTACATTTAGCAGCCTGAATAGCCCAGCTATCCACACCAACTATTATCTTTAGTTAGGTTCTTAACTGCATTGGTTCTCCCCCTCCAATATACATAGTATTGTTTTCTGGCTGTTCCTCTCACATTTATTTTTTCAAGATCAGCTGGCCTAACTCAGAAAAAAAACAGGAGAGCAACAACTGGCAAATGATACTGTGTGTGTGAAGGAGGTGATAAAATGACACAGCTAAGGAGCTGAGCCTTAGCTAAAACACAGTGTGCAAAAGCCCTATCACGGCGGCAGCAGAAAGTGGCACAAAAACAGGATGGATCAGTGTTCATACTATTTCTGCAGCATTTGCTCTGCTGCTGCTACCACCACCACCACTGCTCTACCATGTTTTTCATAAACATTCCACATCCCCCCAGCCCACAATGCCCCCTTTTCCCTTTGTTTTCAAACATGTTGCAGTGCCACACTATGGCTAGCTAACAAAAAGAAACAAAAAGTGCTCTTTAAAGGACTGGAAAAGGGTGAATGTGGAGCTTGGTTCTGCATCCCACATGGTAGCCATCATCCAGATGGACACTCCACTAGCAGCCACCCCCACCACCCCCATCATGGTTCTTCTTTACATGTAAGCCACTCGGAGACACCTTTGGGTAGTGAAGGGCGAGGTATAAATCCAATCTCTTCTCTCTTCTTCTTCAATGTGAGCAGACAGTCTGAGTGCCATGACACACATGGCACACACACACACAGAGCAAAGCTGATAAACCTGCCCAGCAAAGCTTATAAACTTCCTCCTGTCTCTCTGAAATTCTGGACCTCTTCAACTCACTGCAAAATCGAACAAAGGAAGGCTGGACTTCAGCTTCAGCTTTATATAGTGTAATGTATACAGTCTGAAATGCCCGGACTTGCCCGGGCTGGCCAGGCACAATTCCTATGTAAGCTTCAGTCGAAAGACAAAGGATCCGAAGGATCCTAGCCGGCCCAATCAAAAGGGCTAGCTTCCCAGCCGGTAGACCAATGGTCACCCAGTTACTGTAAATAGCCTATCGGGAGTAGGGGGTGTGTTTAGGTGTTCTTGGTGGCGGGTTTTCTGAATGCATATAAACCGGCCTGCGAGCCGGTCAGTTGTCTTTGTCCTGAACTAAATAAAGGTATGCTTAGCTGAAATCACTCTCCATCTGCATACTTTTCACTGGCGACGAAGGTGGGATCCACGACCCCATGAACAAAGACCCGGATTCCAGCACGAGCACCGCACCGAGCACCGACGCCGAGAACTCCGGGAACCGCGCTGCTTCGCATCCCAGCTCTCCGGCAACCGCTCATCGCCCCGCTCCCGGCTCCGCTCCACACCCTGCTGACCCCGAGAGCAGCAGCGCCCTTCTCAACGCTCCAGTCACCGCCGCCATCCCAGGGGACACCCAACCACATGGCTGCAGCGCAATGGCGACCCCTCCAAGCAACATCTCCGCTTTTGATATCAGCCGCCCCACCGAATGGGAGGCCTGGCTCGAGATCCTGACGAGCTACTTCAACTGCTACAAAATTACGGACGACGGAACGAAGAAGGACCATTTCCTCCAGTTGTGCGGCATGGGCACGGTCCTACTCCTGAAGGACCTCATCGCCCCAAAGAAGACCGCAGAGGAGCCCTACACGGTGCTGATCAAGGCATTGACGGATCACCTGGTACCCAAACCCACTAAATTCGCGGAGCAGATGGAATTCTGTGCGAGGGTGCAGGGAACCGATGAGTCCACCTACGATTTCCTGGCGGGACTCCGGCGAGCGGCCACAAACTGTGAGTTCCAGAGTCTTTCGAACACCCTGCTGACCCAATTCCTGGTGGGCCTGCGAGAGCCCAAACTCCGGCGGAAACTGGTCAGCAAGAACGACCTCGACCTGGACAAGGCGGTCCAGGAGGCCTCCACCTACAAGACGGCCCATCGAGACCGCCGTGCCAAGGCGGTCCACCGCACGCAAGTGAGCAGCGGCTCCGATGCCTCAGACCAGGAAGAAGTTCGACAGCTCCGACAGCGGACTCAGCAGCGACCAAAAAACGCATCCTCCAGGACAGACAAGGCCTCGCCTCCAAGCCTGTGCGCCAGCTGCGGGGAGGACCACGAGCGCAAGTCGTGCCGTTTCCGGAACACGGTCTGCCGGGCCAAGGGACAACGCCCGAGATCGGCGGCACACCAGACCACGGCAGAACCGCCCTTCGAGCTCCACACCGTGTCGTCCCACTTCCCGCAAAACCAGGTCTGTAACTTGCCCCCCGACGGCCCCAACAAATTGCATGTGACGGTCCTCATAGAGGGAGCCACCTGCATCATGGAGATCGACACCGGGTCGACCTACTCCATCATATCCGCGGATACGCTCCACTCGTTGTGTCCAAAGGGGGGGCCACCGCTACAGAAGTCACGGGGTTTCCGGCTACGGGACTTTAACAAGAACCCTGTAGCGGTGTTGGGCTGGGGCAAGTTCAGGGTCCAGTTTCAAGGCTTCAAGGGCCACCTGGACCTACTAGTTGTGGACCGGCCTCTCTCCAGCTTACTGGGACTAGCATGGTTCGAGGCCCTGGGACTCTCCGTTACGGGCATCAACCAGGTTGGAGCACACGATTTCGGGGCGGTGTGCGCAGAATTTCCCCGTGTTTTCGAT